>NC_142952.1:35237583-35255083 GCF_046866305.1 Octopus bimaculoides | reverse complement strand
GTGTCTGTGTGTATATATACGTGTGTGAATGTATGAGACTGGTAGTGTGTATTTCCCTCTGTGTGTATGTGTATAGATGTTTTTATGTATAAGTACTTGCATGTATCTAGCCATATACATATGTATGTATACACTTTTATGTATGTATTTATGCTTCAGTGTATATAAATGTATATGTGTGTGTGTGTGTGTGTGTGTGCGTGTGTGTGGGTGTGTGTGTGTGTGTGTGTGCTTTTTTAATGTAACGCTATAATTTTGCTCTGCAACCGGTTTAAGAGATTCAGCTATGGCGCTACCCGGGGTAGATATTTGCATATTACGTGTACATGTGTGTATATATATATATGTGTGCATGAATGCTACTAAACGAATACACACACACACATACATTCATGTTCATAAATGCATATTCATTCATGTGTATATGTGTGTGTGTATGCGTACAAACATATATACATATGTATGAATATGTAACTATGCGTATATATATATATATATGTGTTTATATATGTCTATGTGTATGGTCATATATATATGTGTGTGTGTGTGTGTGTGCGTGGTGCGCGCGCACTAATGCCTAAAGTAAAACAGTCCGGCTTTGCTGCGCTTATGGCTGGAAAATGGTGATGACTGTGGGATGATGGGAAGGCAAATGAATGCTGGGAAGGCATATATGGTAATGCAGTAGGAGACTGATTCTAATTGATGGCCAGTTTTGGCAAGCCGTCTCAGACTTTATAATTAAGGATGACATATTCATCCTCGTTGTTCCGGCCGAAACAGTCACGAAGATCTGCATACGCAATTGTACGTGGACATAGGTGCGTACGTGTGTGTGTGTGTGTGTGTGTGTGTGTGTGTGTGTGTGTGTGTGTGTGTGTGTGCTTGTGTTTGTTTAACTTTAGCAATGCGTTTGGGTGCTCATTTCTCTGTGTGAATGGTTGTGTAGCTTTGAACATTTGTCCATGTATGTGCGTGAGACTGAGCATTGTATGTATGTGTGTGTGTGTGTTTGAGCACGTGTCCTTGTGCGTATGCGTTTATCAGTTTGTGTGTATACGTATGTATGTGTGTGTTTGTTATCCGATAAATACACTCATAGAAAAAGGGAGGAGGATAAATGAGAAGAGCGGGGCAAGTGTGTGTGTGTGAGTGTATCGCTTTTCGCCTTTACTTGTTCCAGTCATTAGACTGCGGCCATACTGGGGCACCATAAAGTCTAGCAATTATTCTATCTTTCTTTTTTGCCGAGCCGCTAGATTATGGGGACGTAAACACACGAACACAAGTTCTGAAGCGGTGATAGGGTGACAAACACAGACACAAAAGACACACAGTTATATATATATATATATATATATATATATATATATATATATACGAAGTGTTTATCTCACTTTCCGTCTCCCAAATCTTCTCATAAGGCTCTTATGCCCAAGGTGGCACGCAGTGGGACTGAACCAGGAACTATGTGGTTGGGAAGCAAGCTTCTTCCCGCCTGCGTCTAACTATACAGCCACGCTTATCTTTATATATACCCCCCCCCCCCACACACACACACCCGTACAGGTGTGAGTGACTCTTATGCAATTTTTCCTGACATGTGATTTAAGGTTCAGTCCCAGTATGCGGCACCTTCGGCAATTCCTTGGGAGATACTTTTGTTGACAGAGGCTGTGTGGAATCCTATCGTGTGTGTGTGTGTGTGTGTGTATATATATATATATATATATATATATATATGTATGCAAAAAAAATGACATGAACAATATAAAACATTTGAACCGTCGATTAACTGTTTGACCAATGTGTTTAACATACGAGTTAGAAAAACTAGTAAAAGAAAACGGCTGATCGATAATTTTTTTAGTGGAATAACTAAGCCATTAACTAACAATAACAATAAAGGACCTAACCAGTGCGTGTGTTTCTTATTACCAACATAATGCCCCTCCCAAGGTTCAGTAATATATACATGTGTGTGTGTGTGTGTGTGTGTGCTGTGAATTGATATATCCACGTTAATTGATAACACATAGTTAAATTCGATTACGTAATTACAGTACAGTAATGCCGTTAGAATACACTTACGTGTCCATACAGAATCGGCTAATCCGAGTATTGAGAGCAACATATTTAGAATACGATGCACAAAAGCATGAATTTCACATAATTTTCATATGTAATTAGATTATGAATTATATTTGAAATTTATGCTTTTCTGCTTTATAACCCCATACCACCGACATCATTGGAAGACCCGTAATACCTCGTGTAATCTTATGCAGCCTTAGCCAAAATGGAAAGAGATTACCAAGATTTCTTCTAAGTGGAACGCTTGGAACTTGAGAGTTTTTCACCTGATATCTTACATAGTATAGATAATCTACAGATAAAAAATTGAATTTGATTCATTTACATTAAATATATTTATTAACATAAGCAGTGAATGATTTTATTCTGCGTTTATATTTATGGAATATAAAAACATAAAGATACGTTTCCACAGTGTAAATGTTTTTGAATACCAATATAATTTCGTTCCTCTGAGACTATATTGGTTTCTATAAACATATATAACAAAAGTGGGAGAGGTGGAAGAAAATACAAGGAGTCACACGTTGCTTCTAGTCATGTATAGCAAAACGGTGCTACTATATACAGTTCTTTCGGTTTTAGTGTGAAAAGTCTGCTTTCTTTTCATTCTTTTTCCCCCTTTTTTTTTTGCTGTATATGAACAAAGTCATATTTATCTGACCTGGATCCGGTTTCGTTGAATTTAGCCTGCGAAGTTTGTATTTTTTCATATTTAAAACCATGTACGGTTTAATGATTTTACGCACGCACGCACACATACAGGTTGGACTGACATCTATTTATTTAAAATTTCGTTTTGCATTTCCTTTTTGTTCTTATCTCTTCATGCTTAGTTTGAATCTTCTTGAAACAAAGAAAACTATAAGGACTCATTACAAATAGTCTTCGGTGCCATTAGAATGACATGACGGTGTGACTTGCAAAACTTTCTATCATAGTGTTTCTTCCTCAAGGTTGACCTGGAACTAAATAGGCGCAACAACAACAACAATAACAGCAACAACTACAATCGCAAAAAGTTGTCTGATTTTTGTGGTGATTTTTTGTAGGGCACAATTGCGTGTATTGTCTGTTAAGCCAAGAATGATGAGACTCAAATAGGTTGAAATTGCGACGCTTCGATCATGCTTACATGCTTCTATCTCTTTCCCGTTGGGTTCTTTCCTTACAGCACCTTCACATACATGCATGCATGCATACATACATACACACATACATGCATACATACGTACGTACATGCATACAGACATACATGTGACTGTGTGTGTACGCGTGCGTAAGACAGAAAAGAGTGTATGTTTTGATGTATATGAATATATATATTTAAATATAGTATTGGAGTGTAAATAAGCGAGAGCGAGAGAGTGAGTGAGTGTGTGTGTGTGTGTGTGTGAGAGAGAGAGAGAGAGAGAGAGAGACATACAGACAGAGCAGCTGTGTGTATATGTCCGGGCGTTTGTTGTGTTGTATTTCCGGTGCGCGTCTGTTTGTTGTTATTTGCGTGTGCTCTCTAAGTGCGTTCGCGTTTGATATGTGTACGTCAGTTCGCGTGTGTATGTCTATTTGTATATGCATTTGGATCTTAGCCTTAGTGTGTGTGTGTGTAGGCGAATATATCCGTACACGTTTGTATGTGTATGTGTGTGTACGAATATTTCGCACGCATGACATCCTCTATCAATCAAGTGTGGAGAAAATGCGTGTGCAATTTGGCAAACACGCGTTTTCTGTTGAAATGAACAAAACAATGAGAACCCCCCCTCCCGCCCTCGTTTCTCCATCTCTCTTCCCCTCCTTCCCACACACACACACACACCTTCTGCTCCACCAGCACCGAACCCTTAACCCTAGCTCTCACCTCCCTCCCTCCCTCCCTCTCTCCCACCCACCCACTACCAACCCATACCACATTTGCATCTACTTCATATTCATATATGCATATTTTCTTGTTTCTTGTTTCTGCTCAGCTTCAAAGTCTCGAAATAGATTCCTGGCCACCGCCATATTGCATTAAGCAAGTTATTGCCGACACCCACCCCCACCCCTGCTACCACCCCCTGCTGCCACCCCCCGCTGCTACCCCCGCTACCACCACTGTACCGACTACTATTTCTCTTACCACTAACACCTTTTGATGATGATGTTATGCTGATAGTGATGACGCTAATGACAAAATCACCGGTGGTGGTGGTGGTGGTGGTTGCAGCGGCGGTGGTGGCGGTGGTGGTGATAATGTTTTTATGTAGACGATGCTGAAAAAGGAGGAGGAGGATAAAGAATTCTAAGTTAGGCACCGGGCCTCCTTGGTTTCTTTTTCGTGTCCATGAAAGACATTCGATTGTCTCGCTTTGCAGTGTATTACTGGTACTTGACTCACTTGGCTGATATCGGCGAGGACGACAGTGATGAGACTGAGAAGGATGACGATAATAATGATGATGATGGTGGTGATTCCTTTGACTGGATCACAGGGGCCCAAGACATTGCTGACAATATTGGGACAAAACTGAATCCACAAAGATTGGGTTCACATCGAGAAAAAAAGAAAGCACGAAAAGCAAAAGATATTCTGAAGGATTTCCGCAAGCTCCCTAAATAAAAAGGGCCTTCTAGCGTAAGACTTGGGTAGTTGATATATGTAAATTGGTAAAATATAAAATATTTATACATAAAATAGAGGTTGGGGTGCTGAGGGTATTTTGTGGTGGCCCAAAAAGTTTGAGAATCCTTGTTCCCGAATAAAAGACACTTGCACAGAACACCGCGCAGCGGGGTCGAACCGAAGACTTGCTGATTGCGTAGCGAACTTGTTACGTTCTATTAACTGTACTTTATCAAGGACGACCAAGGGTCAATTAGTGCTGTGGGGGTCAGTAAGTGCTGAATGTAGGACAAAACATGGTGTCACATGTGCATGTCAGTATGTAGCTATGTTACGTGAAAATTTTTTTACAAAGTTGAGAGAGAGAGAGACAGCGAGGGGGGGAGTGGACGAAGATAGAAGGGTGGGGTGGAGGGTCTGTGGTTGGCGGGGTGGGGAAGGGGGTTCTAAAGAAGGGAGGTGGTGGTATTTGATGGGGAAGTGTTGGAGAAAGTAGGATGGTAGAAAGGCAGGCTGGGGGCGGTGGGAGTAAGTGGTGTCGATGGTGGAGTGGGTATGTGGTGGGGTGGGTAAGGAAAAAAAGAAAGACGAAGGGGTCGAGGAATGAGGGATGTGGTGGAGTGCGGCTTTTAGGGGGAGGGTGGGGGTTAGCTGAGGGTGAGTGTTGAAGAAATAAAAGGACGGGGGTGGTTGATAGAGAGGTGGGGGGGGGGTCATTCGGAGTGCGAGTTGTAGGAAAAGAGCGGTTTCGATTTCGATTGAGGGAGAAGACGAATGGAAGAAAGTTGTGAGTTCTTGGAGAATGTGGAGTGTGGACGGTGGGGTGGGGAGAGGGTTGGTGTATAAGAATAAAAGACGATGGTTAGTGGTGAGGGTGGTGGGTTTTGGTGGAGGAAGCGGTCTGTAGGGTGGTGAGGTGGAGATAGGAAACAAGAAAGACGGGGGGGGGCTAAGGAGAAGCCGGAGGAGTAGTGGAGGTGGGGGGTAGAGTGGGTTGAGAAGTGAGGAAAGAAGAAGGATGTGGTATTGGGTGGGGTGGGGTGGTTTGAAGACCGGCTGGACGGTCGGTGGTTCTCCGTTAATGGACTCCACCATTAACAATCATTATTCGTTCCTCACCAACGAACCGACGTCATCGTCACCGCGTCCAGTCGAACGACGCCACCACCACCGCCGCCTCCATATTATCATCTTTACCGATGTCACAGCCACCGACGACATCATCATCATCATCGTCGTCATCATCAGTGTTGCAGTATCAACGAAAATCAATACCACCACCACCTCCACCATCACTGCCACTACCATCACGGTTCCATGGACACCATCACAATTGACACCGACACCACCACCTACACCACCACCTACACCACCATCTACACCACCAATACTGACTCCACCACCACCCCCGTAGATAGCACCATCACAAGACAGCGAGTCCGATGTGCTAGAAAAAACCTAAAAGTAGGACACTTGGCCCTGGTCACTCTTTGTAAGTTGTAAAAGGCAAGATGGTCAGGGCCGGAATGCTTTCATCATCATCATCACCATCACCACTATAACCACCATGACCACCACAACGATGACTTCAACGCGGTCATTCTACTTGCTGGTAAGACCGACGACCAACTTTCAGATTATACATTAATGTCCTAAGTAAAGGAAGGATACAGTCCTAAAGAAAGTGGTGGTCACGTTTGGAGGAGCTGTGATCTTATAATGTATTCGATGAAAGCTACCCTGGTGTCAAACCCCACCAATTACTATACCGTCATGAATCACATCACCAATATTACTACTACTATAACTACTACCACTGCTGCTACTACTACTACTACTACTACTATTTTAATTTTGACCAAACCATGCTTATGTCGTAGGCTCTATAATTTTCATTGTGTACATTTTTAAAAACAAATTGTTGTGATCTGAAACAGAGGCATATTTGGGTGTTGTTTCTATCTTGTCAAACAGACAGGAAGAACATAAGTTTTTCAAAGAGAGGCGGAAGAGAAAGTATATTTGGGCATTCGAGATTTATTAAAAAAAAAAAAGGATAAGAAAAAGCTTTTTGAAGCTATCACAAGCAACTTTTGTCTGCTGCAACTTCAGGTTTAGTAACTTATATATTTCTAAAATAAAACATTGTCAAATATGTTGTTTGGAAGTCTTGTATTCCAATTTTGGGAGCCATAAAATGGTACTCAACTTCTTTAGAAAGAGTACGCTAGCACTGCCGATAGTACAAGACAGAACAGTCTAGTAAAGGGATTCTTTATTTGCTTCCGTATTATTGTTGTTATTGAGTCCCAAGTTATCCCTGATCAAACAGATCTTTAATCAAAGACATTCACAAATCTATCATTTATATCCACGCAGGGGACGAACCTGAGACCATGTTCTCAAATGGGTTCTTTTCTAAGACATCACTGTGTATTTCGGGTGAGATTTGGCTACTATTTCTCGCAAACCTAACGACTGAGCCCATTTTTTCTCAGAATGGGGCGTGATAGCGATAAGAGTCGGCGTTCGCTAACAAACAAAATGGCTGCCGTGTATTTTAATTCGACGCTCAAACACGATGTGCCATGGCTGCCCAACCTCACTTTTATTGCCTTATAATTCATCCTTTACTGATTCTCTTTACTTTGCGCCGCCCACACAACCCCCCAACCCACGCCCTTTACTATAAATTCTGGTCACAAAGGTTTCCTTTGAACACATGGCAGCATACCATTCCAGATGCCGAAGAAATCTGAAGACATAAAATTCTTATAAATTTTTGCCCTCTTCTTACGTGTTTACCGAAATATCTGGAAACTTTACAGCTTGTGTGGTAGGGGTGGAGGTGGTGATGGAGGCGGTAATACGTGTTTTGGTGGGGGAGGGGGAGGTGGTTATATGTATGGTGGCGATGGTGGTGCATGTGTGTGTGTGTGTGTGTGTGTGGTGGGCGTGGGAGGGGGTGCATGTATGTTTGTAGTGAGTTTGTGGGTGTGGTGTTTATTGCGCTGTATGTCATTGTGAGAGACTGTGTGTTTTTGTGCTTGTTTTTCTGTGTATGTCTCATTAGTAATGATAATGGTATGTGTGTGCGTGTGTGTGCGTGTGTGAGTGTTGTACCTATGTTATTTTTATGCATGTGTGATCAGTATTGGCTGTGTGTATATGTGTGTGCATCTGTTTAGTGTGTATATCCACGTAAGTGGTTTTACATGTGTGTTAAGCTGTGGTATGTTAGTAAGGTCGGCGTGTGGTTTACGTGTGTCTAGTGTGTGTGTTTGTATTTTGTATGTGTGTGTGTGTGTGTTTGAGTGTATGTATGTTATGGTAGTCTAAATGATAGTGCAATGAATATCTGGTGTGTGTGTGTGTGTGTGAGACCATATGCTGTGTGCTGACGGTGGTTCTGGTGATATGTGTATAGGTTCTGTGTGTGTATGTGGAGAATCAGTTTGCATTTCTGTGTATGTTTACGAGTAATGCTGAATATATATATATATATATATGTGTGTGTGTGTGTGTGTGTGTGTGTGTGTATGTGTGTGTGTGTAATTATTGCGCTGTTCATGTGACTGTGTGTGTGTGCTATATGTGGCTGGTTGTGTCTAAATGCGGTATATCAGTGAATATATGTGTGCCAATGTGTTTTGTGTATGTGTGAATGTATATATATATATATATATATATGTATATGTGTGTGTGTATGTGTACCACTGTGTAGTATCTAATTTGGGTGTCTCTCCTCCGTAAGTCCGGTGTTGGTGTGCGGTATGTGGTGAGGTATAGGGAGAGGTGAAAAGAGAAATAGGGAGACGTCGGAGGAGAGGACACGAGGTATGGGAAGAGGTATGAGGAGGGGGAACGTGTAGAGGCATTAAGGAGTAGAGTGAGGTGGGAGATAACGAAAGGAGAGCAAAGAATGGAAGAGATGGTGGCGGCGGTGTTGAAAATGGTTTTAGTAGGGATGGTGGTGGGGTAGGTGCTTCTAGTGTTGATATAGACCTTGCATGTGTGTGTAAATGGATATACACATACATGATTACACATTGTCAAATACACACAGTGTGTGTATATATATATATATGTGTATTTATATATATACGCACACACAATGGTAGTATATAAACAGAGAGTCTGGTTAAGGAGTTCAGCCATTGCCAGAGGCCATTACGACGATAGGCCCTCCTCAACTTCTACAACACGTGTTTCGGTGTCACAGAATAGCGCCCGCGGCTCAGTGTCTGGGTGCAGTCAAGATTTATATATGGCAGTGCATGGCCATAAATATATATAAACATACACACACACACATGTGCATATGAATGCGTGTATAAAAATGTATGTGTGTGTGTGTGTGTGTGTGTGTGTGTGTCTCTGTGTCTGCGTGTATAAGCAAATATACGCGTATGAGCGTATGAATATATACAAAGGCATACACACATTCGCATATATATATATATATACATACATGTGTGTGTGTGTATGTATGTGTGTACACACACACACACATACACATATATGAAATAGAGGGATAGATACTTGCAGACACACATTTTAAAAGGGGCTGGAAGAGTTAGACCTAAATAGATCTCTTACTTATGGTGGTGGTGGTGGTGGTGGTGGTGGTGGTAGTAGTAGTAGTAGTAGTAGTAGTAGTAGTAGTAGTAGTAGTAGTAGTAGTAGAGGTTTGACAGGCGAATAACCTTCGCTGCTAGTTTCAATAAGAACCCTTCCATGTTTTGTGAATTTTCTTATAATCGTTGCTGAAATGGTATTTTATTGTTATGGTTTAATCTGTTATTTCGTCTCTTAACGTTTCGTCGATAAATCAGTAAAAACCTGCAGAAAGCAGCGGGGTGATGCGAAGCCCTTGATGATGATGGAGGATCGGGAGTTGTTGAACTTTGGAAGGCAATGTGTTGGAGAAAAAAAAAAAAAAGCGTGATGAAATTTTGCAAACTTATCAAGAAATTTCAACGCTTCCGCTCCACCACCACCACCAGCATCTTCACTACCCCATCTTAAAAAAAACTATAAAGAGAAAAGAATTAATTGAAAGTTCTGTTATGTCTGGGGAGAGTCATTCTCTTTTGGTGCCTTATAATTTAACACACTCACTGGTAAAATTTCGACTTATCTCTTATTTTTATTTTCCTAAAAATTTTTTGTGTCTTTTAATGTTTTCAATAGTTTTGACTCTCAGAACTATTGAAAACTATTGAGAGTCAAAACTATTGAAACGGTTGCAAGGTGCAACGAAAATTAAAAAAAAAGAAAGGAAGAAGTGGAAATTTTACCAGTGAGTCTGTTAAATTATAAGGCACCAAAAGAGAATGACTCTCTCCAGACACAACAGAATATGCTTCAACACACGAACTCACATAAAGAATCTTGCAAACCAAATCCAAAAACGAAATATATATATATATATATATATATATATATATATATATATATATAAACAATATATATATAAACAATATATGAGTATATGCATATATATGTACATGTATGTATATACGTTCATCCACATGTACATATAGATACATAGCTGGGTACATGACGTGGCAAAAGAACATGGACAAAATTATAAACAAGGTGCAACAAACAAGCAGGCCACATAGAAACATCCCCTTCATCAGCTGCCACCATTAAAACTCCGGCGTTTCGAAGAATTAAGGCAGTACGCATCGTTAAAATGGTTCTTCCCACGAACACAAATTAAATTGTTTTCGTGGAGGGTAGTGGCGGACGGAAAACAAGACAGGAAAACGAAACGGTGAAATAAACAAACAAAAAGGCTGTACAGCCAGACGTGAAGTGTGTATGTCTTGAACGCTGTGAAGCACGTACAGGAAGGGCAAAGAAGTACGTGCGAGCTTGGTGATTCCAAGAACGGAAAGAAAAAAAATATATATATATATATATATATATATATATATGTGTGTGTGTGTGTATGTGTGTGTGTGTTTGTGTGTGTGTGTGTGTGTGTTTGTGTTTGTGTGTTTGTGTGTGTGTGTGTGTGTGTCACACAAAAGAAGTTTGTCACTTTATCATCATCCACCCATCGCCACCACCACCTCCTCCAGCACCACTTTCTCCCTCTTCAAACACGTCCCCCCTCTCAACCCCTCCCCATCACCCACCACCCCACACTCACCCCAACGTCTCACACCTTATTTATTTATCTCGTTGGCTTTTTGACAAATTCCTAGCATCAACAGGTTTTTTCCTTGCGACTGCTCCGTCTTGTTTCCGTCTCCTTCAATAATTCTCTGCTTATCCGCTGACTCCCCACTTCCTCTCCTTCTTTTCACTACACCTCCTTATATCCCTCATACTCTCTCACTTTCCATCTATCTATCTATCTATCTATCTATCTATCTATCTATCTATCTATCTATCTGTCTATCTATAGCTGTATACATGCACGATTATATATATACACACACATACATACGTGCATGCATACATCACGTTAGATAGATAGATAAAGAGAGAGAGAGAGAGAGAGAGACAGAGACTGAGAGACAGAGAATGAGACAGACAGACAGACAGACAGACAGACAGACAGACAGAATGAGACAGGCTGACAGGCAGATAGATAGATAGATAGACAGGCAGGCAGACAGAAAGACAGACAGGCAGACAGACAGACAGACAGACAGACAGACAGACAGACAGACAGATAGATAGGGAAAGAGAGAGAGGATTTGGTGTCTTTTGTTTGTTGGGCAGCGGAGGTTACGAATCTTTCTTTCCTGTCTTCGTGGTGGTGGGATGGGGAGGGTGACGTTTCTCTTCTTCAAACTCGAAGCCTTTGCGACGATATCGCTGTTGTTCTGCCGGCGGCGGTGTCGGCGTTCACGCGAACACCTGCACCTGTTCGTGTGCTACTTCTGCCCTTCTTCCTTAGCTTCCTGAAGCCGTGGTGAAGGGAGGGTAAGGTAATCAAGCGTCGAAAGAGAGTCGCCATGGAGACCGGCGTTCGTCACGAGATCGTCTGCAGTTCTTTGAAGTCACCAAAAAACAAAAACAAAAAAATGGCTAAGGAAGCCGAAAAGAATTTTACACAAATTCGCTACAAAGGGAAGGTTTCCCGTGCAAACAAATTGCACAGCGAATGCATCAGTTGTTGCACAACTTTTACATAGAAAATATAATCCAAAAACAACTTTTTAAGGCAATAAAACTTACACGGAGCCGATGTGTCTATCGTCCGTCATTAAAGACAAGACAGACAGACAAACAGACAGATAGACACCATTTGCTCCCCTGTCACCATATCCGAATATTTCCCTTCATGTTGATAGGTAGAAAGAAAGAAAAAAAGAGGTACATAGATAGATTTGAGTCATTTTCTTATTGTGCCTAAAAATCTAACACACTCACAGGTAAAATTTTCACTAATTTTTCTTTTTATTTTTTTATTTTCTTTTTTATTTTTTATTTATTTAAAAAAATTTTTTTTCTTATTTCTTATTTTTTATTTTATTTTTTATTTTTATTTTTATTTTTTTTAAATTTTTTATTTTCCTAGGAAAATAAAAATAAGTGGAAATTTTACCGGTGAGTCTGTTAAATTGTAAGGCACCAAAAGAGAATGACTCTCCCCAGACACAACAGAATATGCTTCAACACACCAACTCATATAAAGAATCTTGCAAACCAAATCCAAAAACGAAATTAATTGAAAACTTAAGAGAAAAGACATTATCTCTGATGATATTCTGATTGTCATGATATGTATTCGGTTGTTAGGCCTTCACCAGCGTTAAGTAGAGAACGTAATCAATGGACATGATCAATATATTTAAGATAATGAGACAAGTCTGAGCGTTACGCCTTTTAGCAACTTTAACCATGGATCGAAACCAAAAACTCGATACGGCTTTAGCATTTCGAAACGTTGTTATATACACAACCCGACAGAAATAGGGTCTCGTTAGTTATAATAGATATTTGGGGAGTTATTAACTGACGGAACCATTTGAAAATGAGATTACAATATGACGGAGAGAAATGTATTTGAATATGTTTATTTCTGGTCGGAACCAATTCCAGCATCCTTGGATGGGACGAATATGCAAGTGTATACTTTAGTACTGTCTGACCAGTGTCCGGTGATTGGTTATAAAACCTGACCCCTGTTGGGCTTACCCCGAGTGGAGAGTGAGTGGAAGTCCTACAAGTTAAAAACAAACAACATAGAACCTACCAAAATTGGATGCGTGGTTTGAGGGCCAATACTGATCCTTCATAATCTGGTGAGATGGACATCACCAGAGTTACCAAACCGAAGAAACACTTTAGCGGAAGTTACGTCAATAATTAATTCTACATTGGACCAATAAAAATATAATGAAACCCGGATGTGAAGAAAGGTTGGAAAAGATTGCTCAAAGGAAAATGAACTTGAGTTCCAAAGGCAAGAGTATTATGGGAAAATGGAAACGGAATTATTTCAAAATTTGGAATAAAGCAAATGAAAAATGAATAATCTCAAACGTCATCAGATTTGTAGAAATTAGCGTTTTGAGGATTACTTTTAGTCTGAAACTGAGCAGAAGACTTAAGAACGAAGAATAAAATCCGAAATGCTAGATTAAATTATCCAAACGGCAATTGAAATTATGCAAGTCGCAGACGTACAATTTTTACCGTGTCTTGGAATTAATAGAGTCATTTAAAATTCAACAATTTCTGGGTCTTAATTCGTCTTAATTCCGTTTAAATCTTCTTAAATCGTCTTCAGTCTTACGTATATAGTCTAAAATTTTCTTAGAATTTCAATCGGGAATTACAAATCAGAACAATAATCTCAAAATACACTCAAAGGGAATCGATTTTGATGTATATACGTGTAGCCTACATGTGTATGTATACATGTGATACATGTGTGTGTGCATGTGTGTATATATGTGTATATATGTATATATATATATATATATATAAATATTGTGTGTGTTTCTTTGTATGTGTATGCGTCTATATATAAATGCTTGCGTGTGTGAGTCTATATGTATATATGTGTGTGAATCTATATTATATGTGTGTGTGTCTATAGATGTGTGTGTGTATGATTGACCGTTGACTGAACACTATTCATTTTTTTTCTCCGTGTTTTTCTCCTTGTCTCCGTATTCTTTCTGTTGAAGAGCGTAGCTCGAAACGTCAAAGACTTTCCGTATTCCCGAGCGTCATACTAATATATACTTTTGTTATTTACACCACCTGTCCTCGTCTGTTGTTATTTTTTGTATATTCTCTCCTATATATATATATGTGTGTGTGTGTATGTGGCGTGTATCTATGTATGAATATGTATTTATCTGTGTGATTCCATACACCTGCATAACGGTATGTAATTATGGCATGTACGTGTATACGTATGCCAGTAGGTATACAGGTGTACATGTGTATGTAGGTGTATGCGATTCCATCCATACATGTCTGTGAGAAATGAATTTTACCATCACTGGAAGGAGACTGCATTCCTTAAAATGTGAACTGTTATTGGATGTCCTGTGTATGTATGTGTGGGGGAGACGGGGGATGGGTGGATTTTGTCGTTGGTCTTCGGTCATTCCAGTGCCAACGCCTTCCAGTGTTTTTTTCGCAGTTGACCTCGTCTAGTCCCCCCCCCCCACCACCACCACATTGTGTAGTAGTTTAACACGATCTCCTAAGGGATGTAACTCAGATGGAACTAACACAACTTCACCTTCTCATCATTGAAAACACCCGCTCACACTCATGCACACATACATCGTATATACACACACACACTCTCTCTCTCTCACACACACACACACACATATATATACGTACATATACATATATAGTTATACTTATGTACATATATATATGTATATATATATATTTATATAAATACAAATGTATATATAGTTATACTATAAACATACATATATATTTATATAAATACACACATATTGTTTATATATTTATATATATATATAATTACACATACATATATGCATATATATATGCACACACACACACATGCATATATATATATATATATATATATATATATATATATATACACACACATATATATATAATATGAGAGAGAAGACGAAGGTGTGAGAGTGAGGGTAAACGGAAGAAACACTACATCATCCATTAGAAAGAAACAATATTAAAGAAAAAGGGAGAAAGTTAGGGAGATTTAGATAGGTAAATAGAGAGAGAGAGAGAGGGGGGGTTGTTGATCGTACAAACCTAACATTTAACATTATTTGATGTGAGAGCATCAAGTGTATTGCAGAGTTGGTCAATATATCTTGAAAAACCCTTCACCCGTAAGGTCGAGATAAGCAACGAATAACATATTAGCTGTGATGTCTGTTGGTGGTGTTGGTAGATATGGCAAGACGGTTGTCGAACAAGAAGTAGTAGTAGTGGGAGGAGGGGAAGGGGGAGTAACAGTAAGAGTACGAAGAGTGGTGGTGGTGGTGGTGGCGGTGGCTGTTGATATATTTTCTTGTTTCAGTACAAACTCTCTTTGCAATAGTTGTGTTGCAACACCTATTAACACGAATCCGTGATTGAACATCTATCAAAGTCTCTCTCTTTCCCTGTTAACAAACACACTCACACACGTCTGTGTATATATTCGTGTGTGGATGCGTGTACGTATGTGTATATATACCCTGTGTATATATTCCCGTGCATACACACGCAAAATGCTCTCTTCTTCGATCGTGACTATAGCGGAAAACTCCTTCGTTTCAGCGAGTCGTTAATTAAATATTACACATGTTTGTGATAATCTTAACAAATATTAGTCCCTTTTTACAGACCATCATGGTGCCAGCCGTTACACACCAAATGACAATTCTTAAGGGGCATCAGAAAGGAAAGCTGCATTTGCCTGATCGTCCCATCAATCGCAATTCCACCCGGGACCCCTACATTCTCAGCGACCCCCCCCCCACCCCAATCAACAATGAAACTATGCAAGTGATGAGATTTCCTTGTCGTATAGGTGTTTTAGACCCTGCTACCGTAACGAAAAATTCGGTATCTGTTCGTGTTTCCAAGAACTTTGCGTCTTAATTTTCGCAGGATTTGGATAAAAGCGCTGGAGAGGAACTCAACAGGGCGACCCCGAAATGATGAAATGCATAGACGACCCTCGGTGGAAACTGAACTCCGAACGTACAGACGAACGAAATGCCATTAAGCATTTTGTCCAACGTACTATCTGTCCTGCCTGCTCACCGCATCTACACACACACACACACACACACACACACACACACATACATGTTGACAGATTTTCCTTCCACCCATCACACGCCTTTCTCTTCTTTTTTAAAGAAACGTCTTGTAGTCTATTTGCAATTCTTTAATTTCTTCGGTTCGTTAGTGCGGAATATGAGTAGTTGGCTGGCTGGCTGGCTGGGTGGTTGGTTGACGTGTTTTAATACCTGCAGAGAGGCAGGTATCATCTTCTTTGCATCTGTGTCATTACCAACACCACATCAACCCATCACCACGGCAACACAGCTTGACAATTACCACCATCACTACAAAAATCATCACCATCATCAGCACCCCTACACCACCTCAAACGTGGCCACCACTACAATCTCCAACACCCGAACACCACCAACGCATAATACCAAAATTACCAACACCGCTAACAACAACAGCAAAGAAGCAATAGTGACCACCACCACAAATCACAATAGCATTAGTACTCCCAACGCCACCAGCGACATCATCATCATCATCTTTAACACCTGAATACCACCACTACCACCATTACCATCACCCCCCCCCCCCCAAACTATAACAGCCTAAGCGACTCTCCATTAAAACAATTTGGAGACCACATATAATCCCCTCACCCTAAAAAATATCTAAAAATTTACACGTTTATATGGAGCGAGGTTTATGGTTCTTTACGGTGAAGTATGGTGTGCAGAAAGAAAAGTTTAAAAATTAGGGGATGAGCATGTGTGTAAGGGGCAATTGTACACGGAGGCAGGCGTGTCTTCGTTGCCTCAGCGAATCGTGCCATTTGTGGAATTGTTGTGACATTGTGGAATTATGGGAAAGCATTCTTTTGTGAAGAAATTGCTAAAAAGATTAAAGTACTAAAAACTGTATGAATATGTGGGTAAGAGGGTGTGTGTGATGGGTGGTGGGAAGCAGGAAAGAGAAGGGGAAGATTAAGGAGAAAAGAGGAGGAGGAAGAGGGGGAATAAAACGACTGCAATACCAGCAGCAGCAGCAGCGACTACAAGAACATGAACGATAAAGCGAACATCAATAACAACTTGAAAATAGTGTATATATGTGTGTGTGTGTGTGTGTGTGTAACACACACAATTCCGTATACATAAGTGCATTCATGTGCATGCGCATATGTGTGCATCTGTCTTTCATGATGCCTACATACATAAATACATACATCCATATATACTTATATACATACATGTGTGCGTGTGTTTGTGTACATATATTTAGTGGTATTCAGAAGCATAAACTACAAGTGGCGAAAAGTTCTCTACATTAGGACCTGCAAAAGAAAGGAAAAAAAAAAAAAAACCACACACACACACAAGCGCATATATCGAACTTTCCTCCATAGAAGTGGGTTCTTGTTATCAAATATTCAGATATTCTTTCAAGTTACGTTGAAGGTTGTATCTAAAAGATATTTGGTAATGGCCTGAAAGAGAGAGGGCGTTTTTTAAACAAAGGTGACATGCCAGAGCAATAAAAAAATATATCGGTTTAGTAGTAGTAGTAGTAGTAGTAGTT
>NC_142952.1:35217583-35227583 GCF_046866305.1 Octopus bimaculoides | reverse complement strand
AGCTTTTCAAAACTTCAAGCCCGAAAAATATGGCTTCCCGTCAGTCTTGGACTACGATTCTTTGAGAACGATAATGAACTATCACATAGGTAAGTTACACTTCGTGTCTATAGGTGTTCGAGTAGTGTGGATGTTACGGTCAACAGAAGAGGGCCAAGTTCTGTTTGAATTAACTTTCATGAACGTTTTTTAAGCAATAACTTCAAATAACTTTTGACTCTTTCCTTGTAAAATTCACACAGACGCAGACGCACGCGCATACACACAAACACATGTACATACATATATTTATTGAGAACAAGGAGACAGTCAGAATTTTGGATAATTCTTTATTATCACTTTCGTTCGTTTAACCGAACTGTTCAAGACAAAATTTGAAATCAAATTTTAGTTTTAATTTTTTGTCTTGAAGAGTTCGGTTAAATGAACGATAGCGTTACTAAAGAATTACCCAAAATTCTGACTGCCTCCTTTTTCTCTATATACAATATCTGTACACCACTTCAAACACTGTATATATATATATATATATATATATATATATATATATATATATATATATGTGTGTGTGTGTGTGTATGTGTATCAAAAAATGTCTGTCATTTTATTGCTGCGAAGATATGTTTGAAAATTAGCTTTAACGAACACCAAAAGTAAAGAAACAAAATAAATTAGAAATAGAAAAACAAGAGAGAAAAAAAAAAACAGAAAAGAAAATAAATAAAACGAACAAACAAAACGGCAAAACTCTGAAACGAAGTTCAATGATCTTTGGTGATTCAGTGTAAATAGTACAACACTAAACAGGAAATAGAGTAACAAAGAGGCTAATATATAAGTGGACGGACACACACATGCACACACACATGATGTGCGTGTGTGTATATACTTACAGAATATAAGCATTGTCTGTATAAATATAAATACACAAACGAATGTGGCGATTGTATATGTATGCAAGTATAAATGTGCGTGTACATATAAGTAGCTATACATGCATACATCCGTGTATATATATATATGCTCGTGTATATGTAAACATGTGTGTAAGTATATATGTATTTATATATATATGTATGCATACATATATATATACTTAAAATCTAGATATATAGATACACACACACCTACGTGTTTATGAGTATATGCATGTGTTAATGTGTATATACACACACACACACACACACATATATATATACACATATACACATACACACTCACACATACATACGAATATGCGTCTATCTGTGCATGCATGTATATATATATATATATATATATATACATATATGTGTGTGTGTGTGTGTACATACAAACTGAGAGAGAGTAGAAGAAGTGGCGAGAGAAAGCACTGCAACTGCCGGATAATGACGATTGTCGTTTCCGGTTATCATTTAATTCCAACCTCTTAAATAACCATTTATTCCAAAGTTGACAATCCTAAAGCAGAACAACAAAGAATTCTTTGAAAAATTCCTTCAATTACTTGTTGGAATCAGTAAAAAAGTTAAACAACATTATTTTCTCTTCATGTGGTTAATGCAAACAGAATCCACATACGCCCTCACACACACACACATGTGTATGTGTGTGTGTGTGTGTGTGTATATATATATATGTATATATATACACACATACATACATGCACAATCTCTCTCTCTCTCTCCTACACTTATACTTTCATACACACACACATATATATACAAAGGGTTGCTGAAAAGATCCTTTGGGTAAAAGATTTTTTTCTGTCGAAGGACATAGGCTCGAAATGTTAAAAACTTTTCCATTCTTCCCGAACGTCAAAGTTATACACCTGATTGTTGTTTCCTCACCTGTCTTCGTATTTTGTTTTCTGTAAATTTGCTCTAACCCCCCCCCCCCCCAACACACATATTGCTAATATGTGACTGTCTGGAGAAAGGAGTACTCAGTGTAGAGATTAACTATAAAGTTATTGGTCGAATCAGCCGCTTGCTGCTCTGAGTTTTGCCTGTGGGGTACACGGCGTTTCCGCGCAATCTATAACTGATAAATGGACGAACCTTGCACGTTTAATGACAGAGAAAATATGATGAAGGGAGAAAAAAGAAATAATAGGAAGAGGAAGGGGAACTGGAGGGAGTGTTTTGAAAGAGGAGAATGAAGTTGAGGTAAGTAGGAATTAGAATGTTCAAAGAATTCAATAGAAAACATGGCAGATAAGCAGATGAATTAACTCTAGTACCAGTGACATTCTTTCTTTCTTCCTGTTTCTTCTTCCTGTTTTCTTTTCTTCCGTTTCCCTTTCTTTTCTTTCTTTCTTGTTTTCTTTTTGTTTCTTCTTCCGTTTATCACATTTTCTCTCCACCAGCGCACGTGTATGTGTGTGTATATAGGTAGGACAGTTGTCCCTTTCAGTGTCTAACAGTATCTAGCACAACACACGATTTCACATCAAATATCTTGCCAATCAAATACAAAATTGCTATAATAATAATATCGATTAATCACATCGATATAATGCCCAACATTTAATGGATCAGTAAAATCGATTAAATCGATATAAATTTTGCTGAGTAGCTTCGTTGGTTCCAGGTTGCCAGTGAGGTGGATCATAAAATTTTCGGCAGAGAGAGTGACAAGGGATGTCTTTTTAAATCGATGCAAAACAAATATCACATGGGATTCCAATGGAGGAGCATCGATTTCTTGTTTCCTCACTTTTCGCACACACACACACTACGCAATAGCGCCCTGGTGAAGCGAAATTCTTATCAAGTCCAGACCTTCGCCCATACTTGTGAATAATTCTTTCTCTTACAGGGGACAAGTCTTGGAATTTGGAGTTCGGTGCCCATCGATTACATTGACCTCAGTACTCAACTGGTGCTTATTGCATTCACTCCGAAAGGATGAAAAGCAAAGTCAACCTGGGCGCAATTTGAACTCAGGACGTACAACCGGACGAATTGCCGCTTAGCATTTTGTCCCGCATGCTAACGATTCTGCCAGCTCACAGAGCCATATATAATAATAGTATATTGTATAATATCTAATATAGTATGATATAAAGTAATATCAGGAGCGGCTGTGTGGTGAGAAGCTAGCTTCCCAACCACATGGATTCTGGGTTCAGTCCCACTGCGTGGCACCTTGGGCAAGTGTCTTCTGCTATAGCTTTGGGCCGACCAAAGCCTTGTGAGTTGATTTGGTAGACGGATGCTGAAAGAACCCCGTCGTGTATATACATGTGTGTGTGTGTGTGTGTGTGTGTGTGTTTGTCCCCCTACCTTCGCTGTTGGTGTGTTTACATCTCCTTAACTTAGCGCTTCGGCAAAAGAGAGACCGATAGAATAAGTACTAGGCTTACGAAGAATAAGTCCTGTGATCGATTTGTTCGACTAAAGGCGGTGCTCCAGCATGGCCGCAGTCAAATGACTGAAACAAATAAAAGAATATATATATATATATATATATAATATTATATTGTGTGTGTGTGTGTGTGTCTTATCACATTTAATTACATGAACTTTTTCATGGTTAGTATGGTAGATGTAATTTTAATATTGATGACGAAATTATTAATAATAATAATAATAATAATAATAATAATGTTATTATTGTTATGGATTTTTCTGTTGGGATGCTGTAATGCGACTGATAGAGGAGATATTCATTACAAGACAAACTACAAAACGATGGAGTATGGCCAGCAATGAGGAGGTGGGTGGAACGGTGGATTACATAATACGAAGGACATAAAATTGAAATTATGCGGCAAATCTTTAGGTTAGATCATTTGGTCATAAATCTCCATAAAAGAGGACATAATTCGTTCACAGAGAGGGAGAGAAATCCATACTGCACACACACACACACACACACACACACACACACACACACACACACACGTGATGCCTCTTTCGTCAGTGTCAACGATGCGCATTTAACTGTACGCCCAACCAAACTACCTTCTCGTTAAAGTTCCGTGGAAATGGCGATGTATTTCACAGATATTTGTCCCCTGAACGAGTTTCTCAGACAGAATCATCGTAACACAGTGTGTGACAAAGACGATGCTTTTGAGCTATTGTCAGTCCTTTTTGAATTATTATGTCGCTTATGAAAGAAGGACAACGATTAGCTAAAATGCAAAGCGCCAAAGAAAGACCACCGTTGCGAGAGCTTATCCGAAAGAGGTAATTCGAGTGCGAATGGAGTGAAGAGTGTGATCGCAGAATGCCGAAAGTACAAGTTTTGCTCTGCCAGACACATCGCAAGGTTCCACAGACAGCAGCTGGACCTGAGCTGTTGGCAACAGAAATCCAAGAGGACAGAAAAGGCCACTCAGGAGGTCTCTTTAATGATAAGAAGATAATTTAGATAAACGATGTTACCCAAGATAGGAAAAAAGGACGCTATCAATTGGGAATTGGGAACTCATCGTGACAAGCGATGTATAACATACGACAGCCTGGTCGATTGAGTGATTCAGCGATGTCACTTTATGTACCCTGTAGACACTTGTATCCCTTAACGTATATCTAAGTCAGAATGTTTCCAATATAGAGTAAGGAGTGCGTGACAAGACTCACCTTTAAATAAAAGGTCGAATTCAATGAACATGCTCTTACGCAGTTTATGGTCTAGTTTTACTTACGACTTTTGGGCCGACCTAGGGATTAGTATAAATAGCCCTTGACCAGAACGCCAGGCGCTGAGATCAAATCAAGACTTTTCAAACGGAAATCGACTTTATTAACCATTCGGCTACATTGTGTGTCCATGTTTGATAACATTAGCCACACTATAACAAGGATCAGGCAGGGGTTAATTGGCAACGTTAGCTTTGCGTCTGTTGGATATAATGCAATACAGCTACGTTAAACAACCCCGAATCACATAGATACACACACAATAACATGCGCCTGCACGCACGTTCTTATGTGCTTGGGTGAGTGGGTTTTGTATAAAAATAAACATAGTAATACCATAATAATCCCGACACTTTGTATATTGAGGACTATGCTTTCGGGTGTGTACTTCCCTTTTTCAGACAGTAGGATATGATTTGAAGGAGATTTAGTTGCTATTTCTAGCATTTCGAGTAGAAAGGCATAATCTTCTTATGATATATTCTCGAACATTTAATATTGATTTTTAAATGATTTTTTTTTTATTAGTTCCTCACAATTTTCCAAACCACATTTAAATGTCAAGATGGTATATACAGACTTTTATTTTCTTGTTTGAAGAAAGAGTCTCCGCCTTTAGTTTTCGCGTTCTATTAGGAAACGGTACGGTTATTCTTTATTCTTTTATTCGTTTGTCATTTTACTGCGGCCATCCTGGAGCACCGCTTTTAATCGAGCCAATCGACACCAGGACTTATTCTTTGTAAGCCTAGTACTTATTCTATCGGGCTCTCTTGCAGAACCGCTAAGTGACGGAGACGTAAACACGCCAGCATCTGTTGTCAAGCGATGTTGGGGGGACAAACACAGACACACAAACTCTCTCACACACACACACACACACACACACACACACACACACACACACACACACACACACACACACACACACACACACACACACACACACACACATATATATATATATATATATATATATATATATATATATATATATATATATAGATAGATAGATACGACGGGCCTGGAAATCAGAAACAGAATTTAACTGATAGTCGTAATTTATAGAAATACAATTTCATCTAATTTTTATTATCTACTCCATATCTCGTATTGAGTTCCTTACAGCTCTGAATTTTTATTTTTGCAATTAACTCACACTTTGTCTCTCTACACACATAGCAGCATATTACATGTGCTTATATGTATGTAGGTATGTATGTATGTATATATATATGTACGTATCTTTTAAAGCTCATTTGTGTGTATCTTTATGTATGTATGTATGTATGTATGTATGCCTGCCAATGTACAAGATAACAGCTGCACTGATCTTACTGATGTGCGTATAAATGTGTACGAACGTGATCTTGTCAATTATACCCCTTCTTATATTCAATTAGTGCTCTTTGATGAAAGATACGGAAAACATTGGAAGCGAGTGTATGTGTGTGTGAGAGCGTTTATTATGCTCACACATATATATGTTTATAGTATGTGTGTGTATATATATATATATATATATATATATATATATATATATATTATATGCATTTATGTATACCTATATACCCATTTATGTGTATAAGTATGTACGTATATATAACATTTTGGATGCTTTGTGTGCGTGTGGGAGGGCGTGTTTTATGCAATTTTTACTCTGCTCCTATCACGTATACTATTTCCTAATTATGTTTTATAAAATTAACTCCAGCAAGGTTCATGAATATACATATAGGCGTAGGAGTGGCTGCGTGGTATGTAGTTTGCTTCCCAGCCACATGGTTCAGGGTTCAGTCCCAATGTGTGACGCCTTCAGCAAGTGTCTTCTTCTTCAGCCTCGGACCGACCAAAGCCTAGTGAGTGGATTTGGTAGACGGAAACTGAAAGAAGCCCGTCGTATATATGTATATATATATGTATGTATGTGTATATGTTTGCGTGTCTGTGTTTGTCCCCCCCCCCAACAACGCTTGACAACCAATGCTGGTATGTTTACGTCCCCGTAACCTAGCGGTTCGGCAAAAGAACCGATAGAATAAGTACTAGGCTTCCAAAGAATAAGTCCTGGGTTCGATTTGCTCGACTAAAGGTGGTGCTCCAGCATAGCCACAGTCAAATGACTGAAACAAGTAAAAGAGTATATATATATATATATATATATATATATAAAATATAAGAGGAATGACCACTAAAGTGGATTTCTAATATGCTAAAAATAGACGTGAAATCGCCTTACCACGAAGAGTGTGTTCTCAAGAAAATTTCAGCAAACGCCAGAATGTAAAAAATAAGGAAGGCAAATGATAATATACAAAATAAAAACGATTACCTACGTACCATGATTTCGTTTGTTAATATTTACGAATGTGAATATCTGCAGACGAAAAAAACTCTGCAGTTGATAAATTTCTGCAGCTGATTTTTAATCTTCGGAATTTTTAAAATATGCTAAGCCACTGGTTTAAATTGATATTAATTGATTAATATCAATTTCTACCCTCGTTATTTCAGTTCTAAATAACAATTGTTCTCTAACTGGTAAATTAGCTGCAGAAATTTATTAACTGCAAAGCTACTTCCGGCCTCAGCGCACCAAAATGAAGACATTTGAAAGACACCTCCAAATATAATTTGCAAAACTTTATACATGTTTTCTTTCGAGTGAACGTTCGGTGTCTAGTTTTGAAAATTACGTTTTGTAAGCGACGGACGACAGATATTTACATTGGTAAATACTAACAGACTAAACCGTGATACGTGGGTAATCGTTCTTATTTCGCATATTTTCATTTGTCCTACTCATTTTTTACATTCTGGCATTTGTTGAAATTTTCTTGAGTACACATATTAGGAAGCCATTTTAGTGGTCATTCCTCTTATATATTGTATGAAATATAATTTTTAATCTTTGGATTATTTTTAATATGCTAAGCCACTGATTTAAATTGATGTTAATTGATTAATATCAATTCCTCCCCTCATTATTTTAGTTATATATATATATATATACATACATATATATATATATATATATATATATATATATAAGCTGAAATTTACTGAAAAAACAAAAGACGAAGATAGTTGTATAAAGGAACACGAAGAAATAAACTGAGAGAGAATATATAAATTGGTCCGTGTGTCTAGGTTCAACAAAAAAGAGTATTCCATCTAACGAGAGTAAATATTGTTTTGCATGACCACCTCACATGTATAGCCCACGCTACTAAATGTTTCACGCACATCGAACCCATGTACGTTCTTTAGGCAGCAGCCATACCATCGGACTTAAGCAGTTTAAACACTGAACCCGAATTTGGGAACTGAAACGTAAGAAAATGCCATACACAATTCAATGGAAGATTATAGAATAATCTCCACCATACATAAATGGTTCTAATAAATGCAGGCTGTGTTTTGGCATTTTACATTTTGTATATTATTTGTACATACCCCCTTTTTTAAAAATCTGTTCTATAATTCCTTACATCTTATGAAATTTTTTTTCATAAAAATTCTTTTCATCCGATTTTACGCCATTCGATCGTTTCATCTCGAGATTACAGTCTGCGTAGTCGGCCTAATGGTATCTTCCACATAATCCGCTCCAATATTGGGTTTATTTAGCTCCGTTTTAAAATTCGGTCCCGTATATATATATATATATATATATATATATATATATATATATATATAACTGCGTTGGTGTATTTCAGGCAATATAGTTGGAGTATAGAAAATAAGAGTAGGAGAGGTGAGAGAAGTAAAAGAGGAGGGTTTAAAATAAAACAAGATAATACAATAAAACTACTATTATTTTTTTAGTTTATATTGTATTTTATATTGTTTTATTTAATCTTAATTTATTTCATTTCACCCTCCATCTCCTTTACTTTTCTAACCTCTCCTATCGACGGCATTACCCTGTTAATTTACGCTATATATATATATATATATAGGTGTGTGTCTCCACGCTCACGCACTTCTGTGTGTTGTGTGTGTACGCGTTGATTGAAATTAAAGTTGTATTTGTAGCACATTTTACTATAATGATGTTATTGCAAAAGGTTGGGAAGATCAGAAACTGTTTTCATCTTCCACTGAATTCCGTCAATAAGGATTGTCGCCGTCCATTAATAGAAGAAAATTTAAATCATAAAAGGTCAAATGATTCACTCTGAATGTGTAAATAAAGAGTCATCCACCAGAGAGTAAATCGTTCTTTGCTTCTGTGAAGAGACTTTGTGCGCGCGCACAAAGATACTTAGAGCGCACGCACACAAAGAGAAACATATTTATTCATTGTTTGAGGTTCCCATGTAGTCGGAAGCAAGCATAGATATTCTCAAGGCCCTAAGTCTCTTGACCATGGTGGACATGGAGAGTAGGAGAACTGTTGGAGGTGGTGTGAGACAGGGCGGCGCTAGCTCCCCGGTGGTGCTCGTTTACAGGTGATTACAATGGAGCCGCATAGGATGAATACCTTGCTCAAGGCAAAGACACGAAAGGCTTCCCACACCAGGCATCGAACCCACGAGCTGACGATTGTGAGCAGAATACTTTAACCACTAAGGCACACCTAGGTGCCCACACACGTGTGTGTGTGTGCGTGAAGGCGCGTGTGTGTGTGTGTGTGTGTGTGTGAAGGCGTGGTTAGCGTATACGGCTGATGATCGTAAGGTCGTGAGTTCGATTCCCGGCGATGCGTTGTGTCCTTAGGCAAGACACTTTATTTCGCATTGCTCCAGTTCACTCAGCCAGTAAAAATGTATTTTAAAGGGGCCAGCCCTGTTACATTCTGTGTGACGTTGAATTTCCCTGAGAACTACGTTAAATGTACGCGGGTCTGTGGAGTACTCAGCCACTTGCACTTTAATTTTACGAGTAGGTTCTTCTCTTCGTCGAATCAACTGAGACATACGTCGTCGTAACCGACGGAATACCAGTTTTATATTTGTATATATATTCTACAATGGGTACAAGTGAAATTCTTGGGGAGGGTGCTAGTCAATTTCATCGATCCTTCTTCTCAACTGGTACTTATTTTATCGACCTCGAAAAAATGAAAGACAAAATCGACCTGGGCGGGATTTGAACTTTGAACTTAAAGACAGACGAAATACCGCGAAGCATTTCGCCCGGCGTGTTATTTCGCCCGGCTTCTGACAGTTCGTCGCCTTTTCAGTTACAATAATGTTTGTCTCTGTCAAGTTAAAAGGAAAATAATTTAACGTAGAACTGAAGAATTGCTCACTTTTATTTGCAGAACACATACATTTATAAAAGACGAGAAGTGACAATAACTTCGAAGTTTCGCCCTGCTGATGTTCAACGAAGGTTAATATATCGAAACTTCAAAGTTA
>NC_142952.1:35182583-35210083 GCF_046866305.1 Octopus bimaculoides | reverse complement strand
AGGGAGAAAGAGTAAAACACAAAGAATGGGAGAGGGGGAGGGGGAGGGGGAGGGGGAGAGGGAGAGAGAAAGAGAGAGAGAGAGGGGGGAAGGAAATGCAGAGGGATATAAGGAGAAAAACAAAAGTACAAAGATATTCAAAATGCAGGGTGAATGGCTGAACATATCGAAAAATTGGTAGAAATGCAGACTACAGACTTTGATAGAAAGATCGACAAACAGGCAGATAGACGCATAGGTAGATAGATAGATAGATAGATAGATATTGATGGAATGATCATGACGTCCCGATAATGTTTTGAAATTGTCGGTATAAATAGCAATCGAATGTCGATTGTACATAAACACAAATGTTGTTAGGATTCGTACGTATGTGTGTGTGTGTGTGTGTGTGTGTGTGTGTATAGTACTTTGTATTTCGTCTGACGATCACGAACGTGATATTCGAATAACAAGGTGTGAGCTGCCAACTGCAATAACCATAAACAAACCTTGTCCCCGGTTCTTGGTCACTGTTTGGAACTTGTCTCACGTACCTCTGTGCACCATAAGCAGACACACGTCAATCAGATTATCAGATGTCTTTGTACATTGCTGACCACAATGAGCTTCCATTCTCCTCTTGATTGAGCACTTATCTTCCATTTGGCCTAGAATTTATTTTACTGTCTTCTTCCTGTCATGCTGGAAGTCTTCAACGTGATTTCTTCTGATCTCTTGGAGACCAATCGACGACTGCACGGGCTCACTTATCGTTTGTGAGCCTTGCGTTATGTTGAACCCAACTGAATTTATGGTTTCTTTATTTCACGTTTACGCACTCGAATTACCACATTAAGGCCATGCTACCACAACAATAATCGTTGAATGGATCTTCCCTTGTCTCTTTGTGTAGTTAGCAGTCGTTACTCATCATTTTCCATAGTTGCCCATCAAAGGCGACGACCCCTAGGAACAAACATGGGCTCTCAATGAGGCACAAAAAGGATGAAAAGAAACCTTTTGCATTAGCTTTTAGTCTATAAAACCTCTATCGTCATACGTATAGGAATAAATGCGCCCCACTTTACTATTTGCCTTGTAAAATTGAGAATGTTTAACGTTGGTTGAAAAGAGATACAGTTCCAGGAAAAGATGGCGTAGAAACGGTAATTTTAAAAAGCTGGAGAGAACATATTCGGGAAAATTCTCGTTCTACGTTGCAAGAAATATTGATTTCGGATTTTGACACAAGGCCAGCAGTTCCTGACTAGAGGTTAAGTCCATTAGATTGCCACACCTATACTCAACTGGTATTTATTTTATCGTCCCCTAAAGGATGAAAGGCAAGATTAACTTCCGCAGAATTTGAACTCAGAAAGTGAAGGACGAAATGCCGCTAAGCATTTTTCCCTGCGTGCTAACCACTCTGCCAGCCTCGTCACCTTAGGTTACTATGGATACACGAAGAGGGAAAGAAGGGGGTGGAAATAGTCGAAACTTTTAAGATAGGAGAAATCCGGGAAACTCTCATTCCACATTCTTCTTGTTTTACCTCTTCAAGTTGTTTATAAAAGTCACAGTGAGCAGATTATCGAAAGAACTCGACAACCAGCAGCCTAAGAAGCAGGTTTTCCGGAGAACAACATCCCGATCAGCCAATATGTTCACTCAAACAGAACTTTTAGGATGCGCGAAAAAGAGTGTCAGCTGCTTCTTTGTGTCGTCTTCAGAGTTGATGAAAGGGCTGTCGATAGCGTCGATGTAAAGAATGCAGACCTGAAGTGTCTGGAGATGCAAGGGTTCGAGGCACAGTATATCAGATATCTTAGGGAGGCAGACAAGAGATGTACCATCGATATGATCTGCTCTTATCACTCTCTAGCGTTCCAGTTGGGAAGGGCGTCGAACAAGGAGATACCATCGCTCCAAACTTTTTCACATGTCTCGAAATGGTTATCGGAGACATTGATTGGGAAAGATGCTTTTATTGTCTTCTTCCTATTGTGTGTTCCTTTCTAAGCCAGTGAATATGTCGTTGTGTTTGTGTGGTTATATGTAATGTTGTGAAAGTGCGTGCGTTATACACCGACTGTGTGTGTGTTTGTGTGTGTGTGTGTGTGTGTGTGAATGAGTGATTCAGATTTGTGGCGTTTTCTTTGTATTCTTTGGTCTCTTGTGGTAAGTTGAAATTCCACGGCCATTTCCATTCATCTTGAAATAATCAATAAATACTATATATCAGACACACAGACAGACAGACGGACAATGGAATGATTCCGAACTTTGATGACACAATGCTACAAATATCGGAATAAATGTAGCAGAAACAGTCGATTAAATGAGCCCCCAGTACGACACTGGTATTTAAGTCCCTGTCCGCCATAGTCCTCTTGGTGGTGGTGGTAGTAGTAGTAGTAGTAGTAGTAGTAGTGATGGTGGTGGTGGCGTTAAGAAAGACGGGGTGATTACGAGAGAAGTCGCTATCCGCTTGACTTAAAATAAAGAGAGGATAACCCGAAAGAGCCACGTGTGCATAAGAACAGTGTAAAGGAGTTTTCCTTTCAAACTCAAGTGAGCCTGAGCCTTTTCCATCAACTTAAGACTCCATTTTTCTTGTTCGGTGTGTAGTGAACGAAACATTAAAACAAAACCCCGTCTCACATCTTTTTCCCCCCATTCCCGTCCCTAACGAAATGAAAAATCTCAAAGAAAATAATAATAATAATAATAACGATAGTAGATGAAGAAACGTTCGCAAACAAAACTCAAAGAAAAACTTACCATAAACTACATGGAAAAACAAAACATAAACGAAAAACAAACGGAAAACTGGGAAGAGCAGAAGGAATTCGAAGAAAAAGAAAGAAAAAAATATGGCGAGACAGAATGAACGAATGAAAGATTAAAAAAAGAAGGGGCTTGGGAAAGATGGGGTGGGGGGAGGGAAATGTCTCAAAGGCGTTGTCTTCCTTGGTATTGTTCCTTTTGATTCCATTCGAGAATAGGTTCTTTTTTCTTTGTGTGCGCGTGTTTGAGTTGTTTTATCTGGGGAAGTTTTTGAGTTGTTTTTTGGGGGACTTGTTTTTGTCTTTTATTCTTTCTGGTTTTGGTATTGGTGGTGGGGGGCGGTGAACGACAAGGAAATAACGGACATTATGCCATTGTTAGTCAAAGTTCCAGCATTCTCGATATTTTATGTATGTGTGTGTGTTTGTGTGTAGATGATTGAGTCTATACTTATGTGTTTATGTGTATATGTTAGTGTGTCTTTCTGTGTGTATATGTGTGTGTGTATGAGCGTGTATGTATGTTGATACATATTTATGAATGTATGTATAAATATGTGTCTATCCATATATGTGTGTGTGTGTGTGTGTACATATTTGTGCGTGTGTGTGTACATATATATGTGTGTGTGTGTGTAGAAATGTGTGCGTGTACATATATATAGTGTGCATACATATATATATATGTGCGTGTGCATACATGTGTGTGTACATGTATATACGTGTATGCGTGTGTCTAATCTACAAACTATATTTGTATCTATCTATATATCTATGTGTGTATATGTTGTCACGTGTATGGATGTGTGCATACATATGCTCACACAGACCAGATGTATGTATTCGTGTGTGTGTGTGTGTGTGTGTGTGTGTGTGTGTGCTTTAGATTTGTTTATTTTCGCCGTTTCCATTTCTTTGGTCTGTGGTGCCAAGTTGAAATTCCATCGCCATTTTTGATTCATGTTAAATTAATCAATGGAGACGCTCCATAGATAGACAGATGGACAATGGAATAACGGCGGAGAGAGAGAGAGAGACAGAGAGTGAGAGAGAGAGAGAGAGAGAGAGAGAGTGAGAGAGAGAGAGAGAGAGAGTGAGAGAGAGAGAGAGAGAGTGAGAGAGAGAGGAAGGTGGACAGTGGAACAACGGAGGAGAGAAGATAGAGAGATAGAGGGACAACGGAACAAAAGAGAGGGAGAGAGAGAGAGGCGGGTGCATATAGAGTTGAAGAATTAGGGAGAAGGAGGATGGGAAAGAAAAAGGGCAGAAGGAGAGTTAGGGGAGGAAGATGGAGGGTCCGGAAGAGAATTGGAAGGGAGAATGAAGGGGAGAGAGGAGGATAAATAAGAAAGAAAATATTTGTGTGTGTGAAGGAAAGGATTGAAGATATAATGTGAATGTTAGGAAAGGAAGATTGTATATATATATATATATATATATATATATATATATATATATATATGCATACGTAAGTGTACATACATCTGTATGTGTATATATGGGCACAGGACGTCACGAAACGTGTACAATAAAAAAGTACGAAGCACAAGTACATGGAACATGAACTGTTCTTTCGAACAACGAAAGACACAAATGGAGAACAAAACTAGCAACATAAAGAACGACCCTTCATCAGTTGTTGGTTGTTTTTCTATCAGGAGGTATGCTTTCTCTAGCAGAAATCCTTAGCGATAGTGAAGACTAGCATTTGGTAAAGAGGCCGCCATTTTGCATTTTGTTCATGTTTAAGCTGTTGACGTGCGATAATGTTCCTTTGATAAGAACAGTTCGTATGTTTTTGCCCTGTTATAATATATAAGTATGTATGTGTGTGTACATCTTTCTCTGTCTCTGTCTCTCTCTCTCTCTCTCTCTCTCTCTCTCTCTCTCTCTCTCTCTCTCTCAATATACATATATATATACATACATACATACATATGTGTATGTCTATATATGCATAGCTATATGCATACCTGTCTACGCATGATTTGTATGTGGCCGTTTTGTGATCAGCATGTTGTATATCCGATTCCGGTTTCCACCGCTATGATGTTATAGGCGCATTGGCGAACTGTACACACTCCACTGGCTATTATTTTGCCGATGATAGTTCTGCATAAGATATGATGACAGGCCTTGTATGCACAGCCTCCTCTCCAACCACGCTCCCCACACGCATCTACACACATACAGTCGCATGCATATATATATATATATATATATATATATATATATATATATATATACACGCATTCCTGATATGTTGATATTGATGTCGTTCCCATGACAACGTGAAGATTTTTCTTCCTCTCTCTCTCTCTCTCTCTCTCTCTCTCTCTCTATATATATATATATATATATATATATATATATCTATATGTGTGTGTGTGTGTGTGTATGTATGTGTGTGTGTAAGCAAGTTGATGTGTGTATCAATTTATCATACACACCTCACCTACACACCCACCTTGGGGCACCTAGCGACGTACGTAGTCACTTCTCCCACCTTCCTTCTGCTTTCATCCACCGCTACGTACACACACACACACACACACACACACGTTCTCTCTATTTACCATTTGGCAGCCACCACCTGCGACGACCCCGTAGTGAAAATATTTCTTCATCTCAACATCTACACATCACCTCTTTCCCTTACTCTTTGCCACTCTCTTTCTCTCATACTCCACCTCTCTCTCTCTCTACTTCATTTTCTTCATTCACTGTCTCGTCTCTCTCACTCTCTCTCGTTTTATATATCCATCTGTCTAATCTGTCTGTTTGTCTGCCTGTCTGCCTCTCTATCTATCTATCTATCTATCTATCTATCTATCTATCTATCTATCTATCTGTCTGTCTCTCTGTTTTTGTCATCTCTCTCTCTCTCTCTCTCTCTCTCTCTCTCACTCTCTCTCTCTCTCTCTGTTTGTCATCTATTTATCTAGCTTTGTCATATATCTATCTATCAGATAGATAGATAGATAGATTTCTGGATGGATAGATACTCTTGGTTAGGTTGGTAGACTGACGTAAAAAAAAAGAAAAAGGTGGAGAGAAACCGATAGATGGATAGAGAAGTCGATAGAGAGAGAGAGGGAGAAGGAAAGCGACCTCTAGTGTTCCTTGCGAACATCATCAATGGTGAAGTGAACGCTGTAACAGTTATCTCAGGAAACATCTTTTTGTTACATTAAATATGTTTCAATTTACAAACATCAACAAATTTGTTTTGGAAAGAATTTCACAGAGAATCTCTTTAAAATTCTTTACGACATTCCACTTTTGCATAATGGTTGTTACATCTATGTCTGCCTGCCTGTCTGGTTGTCTGTCGATTGATCTGTCTGTCTATCTTGATATCTATCGATCGAACTATGTATTGATCTGGTTATTAGTTTGCTCATTTATCCATCTATCTATCCATCTATCTATCTATCTATCTATCTATCTATCTATCTCTCTTTCTCTTTCTCTCTTTCTCTCTCACTCTATCTATCTATCTATCTATCTATCTATCTCTATCTATCTATCTATCTACACACAAGTATATGTATATATAGCTAGATTGATAGATAGCATATCTGAATGCATACATTCATGTATACACGCTTACAAAACACAAATACACACACACGCTAACACACACACGCACACACTCACATACACACACACACACACACATGCAAGCAAGCGATGGGACAGTGAAGCCGAGTGATTCATCTCGTTTTCCTTACTCTGACCAATGCCGTTTCTCTCCTCCGCCCTTTTACCATTCCCTACCCCAACCCCAACCCTAACCCACACCCCCATATCACCTCCCCACCCACCCACCCTCCTTGTCTCAGAGGGGAGAGACCCCGTGATGTGGCTATAATTGATGGAGATAACGCTTTTTCGGCACTTCCCCACCCCCGCTTGTGTTTGTTCTTTGATTCTCAGAGAACAATGTGTGGTTGGAATTGTTGATGCGCTGGTGTTGACGGTGGTGGTGGTGGTGGCGATAGAGCTTATTATAGTGTGATGGTAGAGGCGGTGGTGGTGGTGCTACTGCTGCTGCTGGTGGTGGTGGCTATGGTGGGGAAGTCGGAGAAACCTGTGACTATTTATTTTGGTGTAGATGTCTTCTAATTAGAGAAATTTGGTGCTAATGGCGACAGCGGTGGTGGCGTGGCTTCGGCGAATTGGCGGAGTCGTTAGAACGTCTACCAAAAAGCCTTACGGTATTTACGCTGTCCCTTTACGTTCTGGGTTCAAACTGCATCGAGGTCAGCATTGCCTTTCATCATTTCAGGGCGAATAAATAAAGTACCAATAAAGTACCGGTCAGGTGCTATGGACTGGAGGAATTGTTATGGAATAGTTGTTCTGGTTTTAGGCATTGTGAGTTCAAATCCCACCATAGCCTACTCTTAGTGATGTACTGAAAATACCCCAGCACCTCGTACCTGGGACCTCTTTAATCTCTAACGGATTCCATTCTGTTACGAGTAGACAGATTATGTCACTGGTTCCAGGCTGTTTTCCTCATCCTCCAACCTCCACGCCCGTGGAATTAATGAGACGGTCCCGCTGTTGATATGGTGCTGCTGCTAGTAGTAGTAGTAGCAGCAGCAGCAGTAGTAGTGGTAGTAGTGATGGTATGTTTGGTGGTGGTGGTGGTGACGACAGTTGTGATGCATATAGTAACGTTGGTAATGGTTGAGTTGTATAATAGTAGTAGTAGTAGTTGGTGTTGTTGGTGGTGGTGGTAACTATAGAGGTAATTGTTATTTTTGTAATTTATCTCTAAGGTCAACCTTGTTGAAAAAGACTTAACATTAAAAAGGACACACACACACACACACACGTACATACACACACACACACATATATATATATAATATATATATATAGATATATATATATATATATACACATACATACATACATACACACACACATGTATACATACTTGCATACACAAACATACATTTATATTTGTCTATATAATAGTATAATAGTACTGTTAACCGAGTTTGACCTTCTCCTATTTACTTATCTACTTCATGCTAAGAAAGAGAATCTTACGAAGTTGGTCCGAAAATCCTTTGTCCGAAGCTTAAGTTTTCAAATCTTCTCACGTTGGTGTTTTCCCCAAGTTTCCCGTATAAGATTAACGTTAATATTCTTATGACTCCATGTCAAGAAAGAAAAGCTTAACAACAGCTTCCTTTCGATAGTATTGTTGGTCATTTGGTACTGTTTATATCTATCGGCTGGAAGAAGACTGGACAGCAAATCTGATAGGTGGGACTTCTGAACGGAGCATAATGATTGAGAAACGTGCAGAGGGAAGTGCAGGGCTGGAATTAGGACAAATGAGGCCCTGTGCTTGTCATTAGGCCCCTTGCATGGACAGGGCACCCCATAAAGCACAATGGTAAATCCGGCACTGGTCAACGGAATTTTTGGCCATATGTTGAAAAGCATGAACGATAGAAATTCAGCTTTTGCCAAATAGGGGTAATGATTTTGTACGCGAAAGGAAAACGATATTGTATGGATATCAGTTAATATCGGTGGTGGTGGCGGCGGTGGTGGTGGTGGTATTGATTCTCATAGCAGTAGTGGTGGTAGTAAAGGAGAAAATAATGTTGGTGATTGTGGTGATGCGTAGTATGGTGGCGGCGGTGGTGGTGAAGTGTGTGATGGTGAAGGTGGAGTGTGTACGTGATGGCGGTATTGAGGACGTTGGTGGTGATGTGTGATGGTGGCGGCGGTGTTGACGATGGAGGTAGTGCTATCGATGGCGGTGGCGGCGGCGGCAGACGTCGTGATGGTTGGAAGAGGTGGGACTTTTCCGGAATGTGAAGTGGTGTCAATGAATAATGACTTCTGGGCAGAGAGAGAGAGAGAGAGAGGGGGGGAGAGTTGTCTACAACGATTGTTGATGTAGAGAGATAGGATGGAAGAATGGTGGAGGCTTTTGGGAAAGACAGAACCCAATAGAGACAGACAGACAGACAGACAGAATTATCTAGCTGGGAGAATAGATTCACACACACACACACACACACACACACACACACACACACACGCGTATGAGAGAAGGTGGGAGTATAGACTGTCTGTCTGTCTGTCTGTCTGTGTGTCTGCATGGAATGGACATCGGAGATTGGTATCGGGTAAAATTTAATTGACCAGTTTATTACAGATCGGTGCAAGAGAAAGTGATAATTGGGGTAATGACGGTGGCTGGTTACTGTATAATTCAGAAGTTATGGCGGCTGGAATAGTGGTGGTGGTGGTGGTGGTAGTAGTATATGTTGTAGTAGTAGGTGGTGGTAGTTTATTTTGGATTGTGTTGGTCATACACATTGTCGTACATATGCACAAATACACACACACATACATATATATATGTATATAATATATGCGACGGGCTTCCTTCAGTTTCCGTCTACCAAATCCACTCACAAGGCTTTGGTCGGCCCCAGGCTATAGTAGAAGACATTTACCCATGGTGCCACGCGTAAATATAAATCCGTATATAAATGAATGTGTATGCCTATAAATGTGTGTGTGTATGTTGGTATACATGTGTGCATGTACACGTGCATACACACGCGTACATAGTGTATATATATATATATATATATATATATGTATATATGTATGTATGTATGTATGTATGTATGCATATTTATGCGGGGTATATATGATGGCATTAATATTCGCTGTGCGGTTATCAATAGAAATCGTAGTATTGGTCGTTGTGTTAGTGGTCATAGTGGTGGTAGTAGTGGGGGGGGGGGCCGTTTGGCTGGCTGATGTGTCCACGCTTGGGGATCGATTCTTGCTGCTGCCGGCAGCTGCGGTATTGGTTGGTGCGTGTCTTGATAATTAAGATGGTAATGATTATGATGTCATTGGGGGGAGACGGGAATGCGAGGTGAGGAAGTATCGGTGGTGGTCGTCGTGGTGGGATGCTGGTGTGGATGGACGTTTAATTTTCGGTGGCATCCACTTACTTCTCCCACCTCCTCCTGTCCCTCATCATATTTTTGGCCCTCATCAATTTGACCGCCATTTTCACCACCACAGACCCCGCCGCCGTTACGAACATCTTAATTATCATCATCAGCACCACCATTATCATCACCATCGTCATGACCCTAGCCACTACCATTATCATCATTATCATCATCATCAACACCACTACCATCATCATCATCATCAGCAACTTCACTATTACCACCACCGCCACCATCAACAATAAGAATACATATGAAGTTGCGGTGGTGGTGGTGGTGGTGGTATTTGGAGAAGAGGGAAGGGGGAAGGGAAGGTGTATTTGCAGGATATGGGGTGGGGTCGGGTCGTGTGGAGTTGGGAGAACAAGACAGGGAGTGTCGAAATGTCCAGATGTTCCTTGACCATTTGTCCCCAGGTGGACATATATTTGGGGAAGACGTGTGTGTGTGTGTGTGGTTGTGTGGTCATTTGTGCATGTGTGTGTGTGTGTGTGTGTGTGTGTATGTATATGTATCTGTGCATGCATATTTGTGTATAATGTATGTTTGTATGTGCTTGTTTGTAAATCAGTATATGTGCGCACTTGTATTCCTCTTTGTGTGTATATATATATGTGTGTGTGTGTGTGTGTGTGTGTGTGTGTATGCATATGCATCAGATGGAGCGTGTGAGAGGCTTGCCTGCCTTATGTAACAGAGTTGTTGGAAGTTCAATAGTGGTGGTCGTGGTGATTATATTGGTGTGATGGCATTGTTGTTGTTAGTGTCGATGACGCGTGGCTAAGTGGTTAGGATAGTCAGCTTTCGATCGTAGGGCCGTGAGCTCGATTCCTGGTATCAGGTTGTCTCCTTGAGCAAGACACTTTATTTTTTCACGTTGCTCAGGTCTACAGAGTTAGCAAAAATGCGTTGTACCCGTAAACCAAGGCCCCCAGCTTTGTCACATCTTGTATCACCCTGAATCTACCTGAGAACTATGTTAAGGGTACACATGTCTGTGCATTCAACCACTTGCACATTAATTTTACGAGCAGGCTGTTCAGTCGATCGGACCAACGCTCGTCGTCGTAACCGACGGAGTACCAATTTTAAAGTTTTGTTGGTGTTATTGTTTGTTCTTGGTGCAGCGATGGTGACCACCACCACCATTGCTGACAATCATCATCATCGCTGCACCATCCTGAGGTTTTTGTATGACTTATTAGAAATAGTGACCGGATATTCCTCAAATCACTCTGTATTGTTTTTAGAACGGACAAGTTACTTAATGCTGTCCTGAAAAAACGACGTGTTGGTCAAGGCTGGGATGAGTTTCATTATATGCTGACTGGATCAGGACTGACCCTGGGCTAAACATCCAAAAACATCATCACAATCGCCACTACCACGACCACCACCACCAAAACAACCTCTCTCCTTCCCTATAACCACCACCACCACAACCACCCCACCACTTCCCCCTCTACACAGCCGTCTTTCTCTGAAATTCATCGATCTGTGATCAATAGATTTTTCTAGAAAGAATCAGTTATGAGGCCAGGGTGAGTGTGGTCGGGTATTTAGATAGGCGTAGAGGGTGCGGGTGTTGGACCGTCTCAGCTGACCGAGGGTTATACGGGAACTGTGTTGTTTGTATTCCATTTTGAGGGAGCAGGAAGCGAGGAGTTAGCAATGGGGTGAGTGAGGGTGGGAGTTTGAGTGAAGGTGGGGGTTGAGTGAGGGTGGGGGTTGAATGGGGGTTGAGTGAGGGTGGGGTTGAGTGAGGGTGGGGTTGAGTGAGGGTGGGGTTGAGTGAGGGTGGGGTTGAGTGAGGGTGGGGTTGAGTGAGGGTGGGGGTTGAGATTGGGTTGAGTGAGGGTGGGGTTGAGTGAGGGTGGGAGGTTGAGTGAGGATGAGGGTGAGTGATGTGGAGGTTAAGTGTTGTTGAGGACTGAATGGGGTGGGAGGCTGAGTGAGGTGGGGAGTTGAGTGAGGTAGGAATAAACGATGGTGGACGTTGTAGTAGTAGTAGAAAAAGGAAGGGGTGGTGGTAGTAGTGTTAGTGATGGAGCTACTTGTAGCAGTTGTAGTACGGGGGTTGGTAATGGCAGTAGTAGTAGTAGTAGTAGTAGTAACGTCGCCACTTCCGAAGGTACCACCACCACCAACACTCCTACCGCAACCACTACCGACACCGTCTCCATCACCATCCCCGCAACCACCAGTTGGCTGGTCATACTGGTCATGATGGCGGTGATAGTGGAGGCAGTTGTAGCGAGTGGGTGGTGGTTGCGATGGTAATAGCAGTGGTGGTGGTGGGAACACAGCGAAAGTGAAGGGTGTGTGGCTGGATAAGGTGGAGGCGGTGACGGTTGTAGTGGCGGAAGAATTGGCAGTTGTGTCGGTGGTGGTAGGGAAATGGTGCCAGTAGTAGAATTGGTGGCACTGGTTGTGGCGGTGGTGGTAGGGTCGGATAGCATATTGTGTATTTGACCAGTGCAAATATTTGGTCAATGGCGGACGGAGGTCATTGGCCAGAATTATGCGTGTCTAGAGGACGGTGGTGGTGGTGGTAATAAGGGGAGGTTGCGTTGATGACCAGCGGAAGGTTGTGGTCAGCGGCAGTGAACGATGCGGTAAAGGTCTGCAGGGACCTTGGGGGCGGTGATGGGAAGCTGTATTGGAAAATGGCCAGTAGATGACTGGTCAGTATTGCCATGGACGGAGAGAGGGACAGAGGAGAAATAATATTTTAAGTGGGGGTTAAATAGCACAGAGTTTACATGATGGGGACAAAACCTTGACCACTGATGGGCCTGGTAATAACCCGAACTCTTACAGAGAAATTATGATGGTGGTAGTGGCCAGTGGTATTGGCGATCGTGGTATTAGTTCGGATCACTCAAGTAGTGTATATTGACCAGAGGCATTTTATCCAATACAAATTACTATGCTGGTCAGTAGTGGATATTGCTGGTCAGTGGCTGGAGGAGTTTGAAGTAGTGCTACTAGTGATAATTGTGGTCATCATGGTGATGGTTTAACAAGCTGGTGGTGGTGTTTGTGATGATGGCGGTTTCTTTAAAATGTTAGTGTCCTGGTTTGACCAGGGGGTTACGTAACTAATTCAAAATCCTCGACGCCGGTGAGAGGTTAATGGTCAAGTGGCCAGAGAAATTTAGAGAGACGGTAATATAATAATGTTCGGAAATTGAATTGAGTGACCAGGGGGATACAAGAAACATCGGAAGTGTTGGTCACAATTTGGATAGGATCTGTAGCAGGGAAAGGTTTATTGATTAAGGGTGGCGGGCGTCATCGTCTGTTTAAGGTGTTGGCTAGAAGTGGTGTCTGTTGTGCATACAATTGGGTGAGGGTGAAAGATGGTCAGTGGCCGAAGTAATAAACAGAGATGGTAGAGGAAGAATATTTTGCTGAGATTATGGAGAAACTGAGGACAGCCGCTGGATGACCGGCAGAGAAGTGGTCAGAGAAAATTTAAAGGAATAGGGTGGAGGGAGAGTTAGTCAGGTGGAATGTGACCAGAAATGGTGTGAGCAACGTACAATGCTGGTCAGTGCTGGGGGACTGGATTATAGCCAGTGGCTGGAATGGTATGGAGAGATGTTAGACGGAAAGTATTTAAGAAGGCCGTAGAGCAATCATAAATAACATAAATGCTGATATTGGTCAGTTGCTGAAATGACCGGGGTGGCAAGGAGGGGATGGGGGATACAGAAATATTTAGTCAGGTCCACAGAGTCCAAAGGCTGCTTGACCATTGCAACCGGGTCATTCAATAACTGGGAAAACCTTGGAAAGGAGGTGGTTGCAAAAGACTATAGAATGGGTGGTGAGGTGTGACAAGTGCAAAGCGGTGGTCATTGTCTCTAAGACCAGTGTAAAACGCTGGTCATTGCTTGAGGGAGTTCAAGAAATTTTGTTTTGTGGATATGGGGTTGGGCAACGTGGTGCTGCAGTCGTGCAAGGACATTTAAAATGTAAGTGGACAGGAGGGGGATGGAACGGTCAATATTGGTAGGGAGGTGCTGGTCAGTAGTTGGAGAAATTTGGAAAACAGAGTTGGCGAAAGTTCCAGATATGTATTATGTGTGCAGTGGTGGGGTGGGAAGGGAGATAAAATGAGTGACCAGAAGAGGTTTGGCCACTGTAAAAGGTGCTGTCAGTGCCGGAGGCTGCGGACAGACTTTCAGGCTGGAAGTATTTGGAGAGCTAGCAATGATGACGATGATGATGATGATAATGCTGATGATAATGATGATGTGACGGCAATATCTGTTTTAGGAACCGTATTATTGGGAGTGGCAGTCATAGTGATGATGATGATGGTAGTGATAGTCGCGGTAGGAGTGGTTATAGTGATGGAGGTGTTGGTAGTAACAGTCGTGGTGGTGATGATGGTTGTGGTAGCGTTGATAGTGTTAGCATTGATAATAGTGATGATGATGATGATGGCGGTGGTGGTGGTAGTATTAACGGTGTTTGACAGGTAGTATCAGATAATGGCAATGTTTAAATGGTAGAAGCGAGGTTCTTCGAGCTGGCCATTAATTCATGTGAATCCTCTCATTTGATCTCTGGTGATTTCATTCGTGTAGAAGAAATAGTCAATTCGAAGGACAATAGAGCAATATTAGAAAGGAAAACCTAAAATATTATTGTCTGAATCAACCATTAACAAGCACATAACTGCGAAGTAAATAGTTTAAGGCGTGTCTAGAATCATCCAACAACTCTGATCGTTCGCTTAATTCGAAGAAATATTCATATAAAATGAATAATATTGCATTTAACCAAAAATTCGCAGCGCAAATTTGATAAAATTGACCATGGAAGTATATAGAGGCGCGGAAACAGAGAATTTAATTTCAAACGACGCAGAACATGTTTGTTTTAAGCGTGTTTGAATTTTTTAAAGTAACACGCTCGGCAAGAAACGGGTTTAAAATTAAATTTTCACTTATGGGCCATGATACTTCAAAACTTTATAGTCGTTTGCCTTCAAATACTGGCTTCTAAATTGGCTTAAGCGATAAATTATTCATATTATTTCACAATTTCCAACAATAAACTAACAACTAGAAATGTTAGATTCTAATAACCACACTTTCAAGTATTTACTGTTATGCACAAGCTAATAACTGATTCAGCCAGCGATAAGTACTCCATCTCGTTGAATACGAATCCTATGTGTGTGTGTGTGTGTGTGTGTATGTATGTATGTCATTATTCCATTTATTTCAAGATTTCTTGCCAATACATAAAGAACCGGTTTCTAACCTAGATCCAAGGCTCCTTCATTGGAATTTCAACATTAGCAAGGTATTTAGTATGTATGTCTCTTCTATTTTTTTAATTATTATAAATCTTCCACTGAGGAGGGAGCCCCTTTCCAACAATGATACAAAGTTCCATCTTTGGGATGGAGTTAACACAGACAAATTCACATTTGGAACTTGAGAAAAGTCTTGCATATTTTTACTGTAAAACTCAGACTAGATTTGTAATGTACGAATTAGCCGGGCAATTTCTCTTTCTGAAAATCCCAGTTTATCCAGATTCACCTTTTAAGCATTTACTAACAAAATCTAGTGCTCCAATTATTATTGGTATGTATATGAATTCATAGTCTGGATATAGAAGCTGGAGGTTTGAAGTAGTTGTCCGTGCCCATTATTCAAAACAAATCGGTGTTGATTCAAGATTTGGCTGCTGTGTCTAGCTTCCAAATTACCTCGGTGAAACCCCCCACCTTTACCTCGAGTATATATGTACATTTAGAGAGCTTATCTGAATATGTATGTATGTATGTGTGTGTGTATATATATATATATATATATATATATATATATATATATATATGAGTGTGTATAGAGGTTACTGTTTAACAGAAATGACTCATCAATCCTGAAATTTGTTGTTTTTGGACGCTCAATTAATTTTATATATCGAATTAATATAACTAATCAAAGCTAATTTACCATTTCCAACAAAATCTCTCCACGACATAACCCCATCCTCTGAATGGGCTTACGAATTCATAAACCACAACGTTATCAATTAATATATAGATAATAATAATAATAATAATAATAATAATAATAATAATAATAATAGGAATTAAAAATGAATAGTAACGTTGAAAATATTAACAAAATCATTGTGACACAACTGCAGTATGTGTGTTTATATATATATATATATATATATATATATATATATATATATATATATATTCATATAGATATTTATATACGTATATATATGGAAAAAATATAAGAATATCTATTTACATATATGTACGCAATATGTCTACGGATACGTACATATATCTATGTATGTATATACGCATATATACACATCACATATTAAATGAACTCATATGAGCATAAAATTTGTAATATATATATATATATATATATATATATATATATATATATATATATATATATATATATATATACACATATATTACACATATATACGCACATACACGCTCACACCTATGTCATATGTATATATGCATACACACATCTAAGATATAGATGTGTGTATTTATATCATTCTATCGCTTTATAATTTCTATGATATATGCAATTTAATTATAAATATATCAAATTAAAGAGGTGCGCACATATATCAACTTCTGAGCATGTATGTATATGTATGTATGTATGTATGTATGTATAAACACGTTCATATAAGTTTTAAAAAAGTACAATAACGTACTAGTGGAAAAAAGATTTGCCTTGCACAGAAAGAAAAAAAAACCTCTGTGTGTGTGTGTGTGTGTGTGTGTGAACAATCCATTAATTTTAATGTTATTAGCCATCCAATGAAATTATGATGGATGATTTCTCGGCAATGATTTAATATTAATTAAATACGAGCTAAACCATATCTATTGGTGAGCATTGATGCAGTGGGGACTCACAGGCGAAACCTTAACAAAATACCGTGAAAAAATGAATATCGGATATCAAACATGGGTTTCATTGCAGTATTAAGAGCGTTTTCTAAACACGCACGAATACATACACGCACTTATACACACCAATGTTACCTCGGATAGTACGTATATACAGAGGGAGAGAGGGAGAGAGGGAGAGATGTATTCACATCAGGCCATGCTCGTGTTCGTTCATGTTCATTCATTGCTCGTTCTCTTTTCATTCAATCAGTCATTCGACATGCAGTTATTACACATACACAGGTTATATACACACATATAAAAATGCATACAAACATATACATATGAAACTACACGTACACACACACACACGTATATATATATATATATATATATATATATATTTAAATATCCATAAATACAATTTATTTCACGTACATATATATATATAAATATATATATATATATATATATATATATATATATATATATATATTTAAATATCCATAAATACAATTTCTTTCACGTACATATATATATATAAATATATATATATATATATATATATACATATATATGTATATATATTTAAACATGCGTAAATACAATTTCTTTCACAGGCATATGTATGTATATGTGATTATACACAAGCATATATGTTTATCACACACACACACACACAAACATATTTATATATAAGATCAACTTTATATTATTAGTTCCTACGCACATTTCAACATTGTGGTTGTTTGTAACTCTGCATCGGAGATTCCAAGAGTGCCATCGGGGGCTTAATCACAACGGATAATCAAGGAACAAATTAGTAAACTGTATCTTAATCCATTAAAGTGTTCCATCCATTTGCACTCGGAAGATCCAATGCAGCGTTCCAAATAACCACGAGGGTGAAACGTACGTAGGATCTAAATTATACTATAAACAGATTAATTGCTGCATGTGTATATATATATATATATATATATATATATATATATATATATATATATATATATATATATGTACACATACATATAGGTGTCGGCGTAACTATATGGTAAGAAGCTTGCTTTCCAACCATATGGTTCGGGTTTCAGTCCCACTGCGTGACACCTTCGGCAAGGGTCTTCCACTATAGCCTCAAGCCAACCAAAGCCCTCTGAGTTCATTTGGTAGACGCAAACTGAAAGAATCCCGTTTGTGTCTGTGTTTGTCACTCTACCATCGCTAGACAACCAATGTTGGTGTGTTTACGCCCCCGTAACTTAGCGGTTCCGCAAAAGAGACCGATGGGATAAGTACTAGGTTTACAAAGTATAAGTCCTGGGGTCGATTTGTTCGACTGAAACAACTAAAAGAATAAAATACATATATATATATATATACATATATATATCACACAAACTTACCACATTCCGGACTCCTCCTGACTTCAAGCACGTCTACTTTTCTCTCCAGTATATGTATGGCAAATGAAAATATACTTTATAACTGCTAATATAAAATCTTGGTTTCTTGAAACTATCTTTACTATGTGAGAAAAAGAATTGAGCACACACACACACACACACACACACACATTTGTATATATGCTCATACACTCCTCATTGATTCTTCTTAAAAGTGATATTCCGTTTACATCGTATTTCATGATATAATCTCCACGAATTTAGCGACGGTTGTTGAGCTCTCTGTAAAAACTGTGGGCACTTGTATAATATTGTTGTATTTAAGGAATATTTATTAAGTAGCTCCTATTCTGTGTGTAAATTGTTAAATATGCAATCTGTGAAGCAATTATGCAGTTAGGTTTTCTACACCTAAAATATAGTTTTGTAGAATGCTTTTCCCTTTTGTTAGTAACGTGAATATAAGGAATTTAACAACATACTGCAAAAAATGAAGAAAACCGTTTTACGGAATTTACCTATATATATATATATATATATATATATATATATATATATATATATATATATATATATATATATATATATATATATATATATATAGAGAGAGAGAGAGAGAGAGAGAGAGAGAGAGAGAGAGAGAGAGAGAGAGAGAGAGATGCACAGACATGTATATATATATATATATATATATATATATATATATATATATATATATATATACACATACATGTATACATACACCTATACAAGTCTAATTGTCGAATCATTCAAGCAATACAGTTATCGACAATCACACGCTTACAACGCAATCATACACTTTCCTGTCCATGCATACATCCATACATTGAGTCACATTGAGAAAGTATAACAAGAAGTGTTATTGTGCATCGTATGGAAGACTTAGCTGTCTGTCAATCGCAACATAAACAACAAGAACAAGAATATTAACAGCAGTAATAATAATAATAATTAATAATAATAATGTCGATGGGCAGCAACAAGAATAGTATTAACAACAGCAAGATAGATAAAAATAGTAGCAGCCGACAGTCACAAGAAGAACAAGATTAATAATAACCCCACATAAAACAACAACAAAAAGTAATAAATGCAACATCATAACAAGAAACAACAACAATGTTCGTTGCTAACAACAACAGAAATATTAGCAATATTCGGAGAAAATAACAACAATAATACAACAGTATCTAGCAGCATCGACTACAACAGTAATAACAATGATTGTAATAAGAAATAGGTACCACAACAATAATAACAACAACAATGACAACGGCATCGAAGACCAACGACTACAAGTACGTATATTGCGAATAAAAAAATAAATTGCAACAAAAAATATATTAGCAACAATAGCAATAGAAATATGAGAGGAATAAAAACGACAGCAACACAGCTTACAATATAAACAAATTATAACAATGAATGTTTAAAAAAAAAAAGATAAAAAGAAACAAAGCAACGCACAGCAACAACAATAACAATATTATTCCCCCACCATCACCACCACCACCAGAGCGGTACACTTTTTCGCCTTTCTGTTATCAAAAATGAAATCGGAAAAATAATCTTTTTTTTTTTTTTTTTTTAGCAAACATTTTCTATGATTTTTCCGCTTGACTAAACGGAATTTGTCTCAAGTCTTTTAGTTGAAAGAAAGAAAGAATAAGAAACTTGGCAGAACGGTAACTGTAAAAGACAAAGGTAGAAATCATTTCAGTTTGCAGAAAAAAAATCACACACACACGCTGTGTATCAGTGTTCAGTAAGGTATAAAAAGCAACGAACATTAAGACAGTGTAGGACTCAATATATGACACCGTGACAAATGTTTATTATAAGACGTGTTGAATGATAATTCGTAGTTTTGCCAAAAGCCGACTTTTCTAATTGACAATAAGAAAGGACGGCTTTTCACAGTAACTTCGAAGTTACTTATATATATATATATATATATATATATATATATATATATATATATGCTGGTATGTCGATGCAAACAGGAAGTTCGTTTCGGCATTTTTCATTTCCTGCCGACTGAAACTGCGTCTGCGCAATGGATTTTGAAATAATTATAACATATATATCTGGAAGACATGTGCATTTTGCCTTTTGTCTCGTAGTTATGCGTTAATCGTTGACGGCTGGTTACTGAAGAAAATTTGCCTAGTAAATTTTTTTATTTTACTAAAAAAATCCGAAACCTATAGGTCTAACCGTTAAAAATAAGGTAAAATCTTTTATTTTTTCTTCCCTTTGAAATGTTTTAACTTTGTGGTTTTCGGTCGTTTTTGACTGTCTTCTATCGTGTAGAACTTACCTGTTACAGGTAAGTTCTCTTATATTTTATATTGAATATGTTGTCTATTGAATTTTTTATATGCTAGGCCACTGGTAGTAAAATTTTGTATAGTTTTGCTACCCTTTATATATATTCAAGTATTATATATATATATATATATATATATATATATTGTGTGTGTGTGTGTTTGTGAGAGAGAGAGAAAGTGAGACGGACAGAAGTAGGGAGAGAGAATACGTGTGCAGATGAAATGTCTATTTCTTCCGTTAGTCCTAAGTTGTGTTTTGTTTCAGACGACTATAACCCAGCATATTACTAGTATTTCAGTCCGCCCAATGGCAATGTTGCAAAACAGAGGCCGTGCGATTTCTCCACAAGACTGGAGTTCCAAGAGGTAGAATTTAACCGAAAGATATAAAAGGGAAACCATTGATTCGACGGCATTATCGACTCTGGTACCACATATTGTCACTTGGCCTGAGGTGATTGTAAATATTAATTAATTAAATATTCGGTCAGAAATTAATTAAAGACGACATTGGTATAGAGTTGGAAACTAGGGATGGAATTTGATATATTCGATGTAGGCACGAATCACATCTAATGGTATTGATGTGTAAGTGTGTGTATGGATGTCATATATATATATATATATATGTATTTACACACACCCATACATGTTCTGCATGTATAAATATATGCGTGCATATTTATAGGCTTCTGTACTTGAGAGTGTGTGTGTGGGTGGGTGTACATAAGCGTCTGCTAGTGAATGTATGCATATCGATCTTTCTAGAATTCTTGCGTATAATGTTTACATTTGGAAATCGTTTATCTCTCTCACACTCTCTCTCTCTCTCTCGATATATATATATATGTGTGTGTGTGTGTGTGTGTATATATATATACACACACACACACACACACACACATATATATATATAAACATGCTCAGACACACATGTACGTATACATTGCTCAGACTGTTTGTCTTCTCTTTTTATATTTTATCTATCTCCAAAACACACATTCACACACACACATATATACACACATACCTACAGTGCATACATAATATGTACGTACATCATCTATCTGTCAGCGAATCTTTGCTCAAAGCAAACAATTAAGCTAGTTGACAGTCGCTAGTCTCCCGTGATGTCCGCCAGGGGACACTGCAAGTAATCGTAACGAGTGTCATCTCCACAGCTTAAAAGTTGACTGACATTGCTGTTGAAGAATTAAAAGTGACATATGTACAACAACGAAACGGGACGGAGAAGCAAATGCTTGAAAATGCACGATGCAGAATCTCTTACATACCGACATGTGTGCATTATTGCATACTTACATTATCTATCTATCTATCATGTACCTATCGGATATCAATCTAGCGTCTATCTATCTATCTATATATATATATATATATATATATACATATATATATATATATATATATATATATATATATATATATATATATATGAGAGAGAGAGAGAGAGAGATAAATAGATAGATAGATAGATAGTCATGTGTGTGTATACATATATGCACACATGTATGTCTGTAAATGCATGTTTGTGTGTATACACACAGAAATATGTGTGTGTATAGATATAAATATACATACATACACAAGCATATACACATACTCTCACGCATATATTGCATGTGCTGATACATGCATATACAAATATATATACACACACACATCTATATACATACATAAACATACACAAACATGTATATATAAATATACAAATACAGGGAGCTTCAGCGAGACACACAACGCCTCGCCGGGAATTGAACTTACGATTGTGAGCCTAATCAGTAAGCAACGCACCTTCACTGTGTGTGTGTATATATATATATATATATATATACATATGCGTGCATTTAATAATCATCGTTGCCGTAATACATCACAGCCCATGCCCGGATCGAACCAAGGAACTTGTTTCATTGATTAATTTTTTTACTATTCTAAAGTCTGGTAGAAATACTTCTTTTTCTTTTTATCTTTTTTTTATGATAATACCAGGTGAGATATTTTCATAAAAGAGACCATAGAACATTGAAGCATTTAATCCGACAACGTAACAACTCCAATAATTTCCATTCTGAACCACTATCGAATTTATCATCCCTGAAAAATGAAATACAAATTTTCTACGGCGTGATTTGAGCTACGATCGTAGAATATCGGGACCAAATACTTAAGGTGCTTTGTCCGATATTTTAAACACCCTGCTAAATTCTCTGGCGCACACACACACACACGCACACACACAAGAGCCCACATGCACCTCCATCTGCAAATGCGTTTATATATTCAACCCAAAACACATATATAGAAGTTAATTTAAGACCGACCCTTAAGACTTCTTTCTGTCGCATCTCAAACATGAAAGATGATGATATTGCAGAGACCCTCAAGCACCGAACTGTTATCTCTCAACTATTTTTATTGCATTGGACATTAGTTTAAGAGAGAAAGCTTCTTTTCAGAGGATTGGAGGAGGTTTACTAAACATAAAACAGGTGGCTTCATTGAATGGTTTATACAATAACGACATATGCTCAGTAAAAGAAGGGGAAAAAAAGAATTTTATGTAATATGAGACATTAATGGCTGCCTGTGTTAGTTGCCGTGCTACGAACTCGATGTTAAGTGCTACAATGTCTTATATGTTAAACTTACATTCAGGCGCTCACACAAACACACGTCTACATTGGGAAACCTGTTCTTAAATGCTCACGCGCAAATGTAGCAAAGCAGCATATATTTTGTATATGTATGTCTGTATGTGTGTGCATGTGTAGATGTGTGTTTGTGTGTGAAGGTGCGAGGCCTAATGGTTAGGATGTCGAACCCACGATCTCGCGATCGTGGGTTCAATTCCGGCACCAAGTAGAGCGTTGTGTTCTTGAACAAGCCAATTCATTTCACGTGACTCCCGTCTACTCAGTTGCAAATGGATCATCCTGTGATAGAGTAACCTTTCGCTCTGCGGGAACGTTGGCCTGTTTGCCAAACCAGCTGTTGGGGTGGTCGTGGTGGGATCACTTGAAAGCTAAAACGAAACAAAACGCATTGCGACAAGTTATAATTTGGTCGATCGCATGATATATATATATATATATATACATACACACACACACACACACACACACACACACACACACACACACACACACACACACATATTATACACACACAGACGCTTTTACTCGTTTCCAAGAAAGGCTGCGGTCATGTAGTGGCACTTTATTTAATGTGATAGGCTTTGAATTCGAATCCACTTCCCGGTTCTTTTCTCTCTGGAATTGTTTCTCGTAGAATAAGAGCTGGACAGAGCCATTCTTCTTTGTCTTTTCTGCTGCGATGTAGGTGTCATTTGTATCTCTCATAAAAAAATTGTCAAAATATTCTTTGAAAACATCGATATCCTTCACCTCATAGAACTATGAGGTTGTTTGGCAGTGTGTTGAAAAGTTGTGGGCTCTTAAAACAACCTATGCCTTTGTAGAACTGCATATTTTCTCTAGATGAAGAGGATAGGACCTTTGGTACAACGCAAAAGCGCCCTATTGGGTGGTTAATATAGTTGGGAGCTAGACTATCCAGGATCTTCCATACATGTGTGTGTGTGTGTGTGTGTGTGTGTGTGTGTGTGTGTGTGTGTGTGTGTATCACAGCATAACTTTCGCATCGTCTCCTTAGGGAATGTAGTCTCAGTTCTTTTATAACCTTTCAGTAGCTCGTCCTATTACATCGCACCGAGTGAGTATTTTTTTTTTTGTGTGTAATGGCATTGGATTGTCTCAAATCTCGTCATCAGCTTCCCTCTTTTTGGTGACCACATTTGGCGCTATTGTCACAGAGATCATATTTAATTTCAAATAAGCCCACAAGATCGATTGACGGAAACTATGCGAAGCGTTTCATAGCCATATAAATATAATGTGAGTATAATGTGGGTTTTTCTCCTTACTTGGCAACCGGTGGTAATTCTTTTCGTCCCTGTAACGTAGCAGTTCATAAAACAAGAATTGATAAAATTATGTACTGAGGTCGATTTAATTGACTAAACACTTGAAAGTAATGCTCCAGCATGAGCACACTCAAGTATCTGGGTATATAAACGTATCATCTATCTGTTTCTGCCGTTCCCTCTATTTGTGTGTGTGTCTGTGTGTCTTTCTATCTCCTCCCCCCCCCGCTCTCTCTCTCTCTCTCTCTCTACATACACACACACACACACGCGCACATATATATATATATATATATATATATATATATATATATATAAAGTGTAGTATATTGCCACTTAAGTGTGGCTGACCCCTAGGGGTGGATGTTACTGTTGCTTTTAGAGAATTAACATTATATATATATATATATATATATATATATATATATGTATGTATGTATTTGTGTATAGGTATATATTTGGAATTGAAATGGCTTTTCCTGTAATGCTAATATGACTTGAAGTATTATTTCCTTTAATATAATTAAATTACATCTATAATTAATGAATCAATAATTACATAGAATATTATTATTAGTATTCGCATTCGCATTACGGAGTAAATTGCTCTTACATAGCTATATTTTTGGTTTAGTAGTACAGGAAAGATTCTGGAACAATGGTCTGTATTGGTAAATGTTCGATCATAAGAGAAATTTTACAATTGTTCAATTTGCATTCATCAAACGTGTGAAATGGAAATGAGTTAACGTTTCGGAGAAAGACTTTCGTCAAGAGTGAGGTGTGTATTATAACGTTTCCAGTAGTGGTTATAATCAGAAAAGGGATGAGAACTGCATGTCTTAAGTATTGGCAAACTAGTTGAAACATTAGTACGCCGGGCAAAATGCTTAGAGGCTTTTCATCAGTCTCTTTGCGTTCTGAGTTCAAATTCCGCCGAGGTCGACTTTGCCCTTCATTCTTTCGGAGTCGATAAAATAAGTACCAGTCGAGCACTGGGGTCGATGTAATCGACTTACCCCAACAGTTGGAATTGCTGGCCTTATGCGAAAAGTTGAAATCACAATTTTCTTCTTCATAAACATAGATCAGAATTTCTCTCAGCTTTTCTCCGATCAACGTTTCTGGTTTTCACCAGAGACGTCGTACAGAACCTTCGGTTGTTTCACTTTGGTGAGAATTGCTTGAGTCAGTGATACGTTGAAGAAAATGCTTATTCCAGACTTCTGCGCTCCAAGTTCAATATACAACGACATAAGCTTTGCTTTTCATATTTCTGGACGTCTGAAAACTGTAGCACTCATAGAGGGTGATTTGGTGCAAACATTAGGTGTCGCCCTTGGGCCATTTGTTTTGGCTCTTTATTCCCTTAAATATTTCATTGGGATTCTTTTTGATTTCAGCGTTCCCAGATCGATTTTATATATATACATACACACACACATATACATGCACCAGTGCGATGTTAGTATCACCAAATCGATAGACTACACCTCCATACCTCGCCGTTAGAAACGTGTGGTGTTGCACTCATGTTATCGGTTATTTAAGTGAATGGTTATAAATAATTCGAAATATGAGGTAATTATAAAATGGTAATTAAATATTCCTGAAACATTTTGAAATGAAATTATTTTTGCAAACAGGAAGGTAATCTTGTTTTAGTTGAAGAATTTTCATGAGATGGAATTATGCCAAAAATAAAACAACAACGACAACAACAATTTAGGTGACGAATGTTTCATGTATGTATATAGTGTATAGAAGTATATTTATATGTATGTTTGTATGTGATGTATTTTGTGTGTGTGTGTTTCAATATGTATGGATATATGCATGTACGATTGTAATATATGTTTGTATGTATTTGTATTTATATATCTCTATATGCAAATATAGATGTATGCGTGCATATATGAATAAATATAAGGATGGACTTACGTGCATATATATATATATATATATATATATATATATATATATATATATATCGATGTATTTACATATCCGTGTATAACTGTGTGCGTATGCATACATGTTTCTATGTATGTATATGTATGTGTGTATGTATGTTATTATCTGTTGTATTCTACAGATATTTCCTGTTATCTCGTCGTGTCGTTATATCAGTTTAATCTCGTTCACATCAACCACATTTTAACTGCAATGAATTCATACCACAGCGTATGTGGGTGCTTACACACATATCTCTATCTCCATCTATCTATCCATCTATCTATCTATCTATCTATCTATCTATCTATGTTTCCATCTATCTACATAGATACATACACACATTATAACCGAAAGGTTCCGGTTTCCAGTGCTCGCAGTCACTCGTTGCCGATCCTCAGCTGGAAAACCAAAACTAATTCTCTTCAGAAATGAGTGACTCCGAATACTGGAAATCGAAGCCTTTCAGTTATGATGTATTAAAGACTACATCACATTTGAATTGAGTCCTGTAATCTACCACTTCTGGGAAGAAAACAAATCTGTCGACATATCTAGGTCTCTCTCTCTTTCTCTCTCTCTCTCTCTCTCTCCCTATATACATATATATATACATATGTGTGTGTGTGTGTGTGCGTGTGCGTATATGTATATAAGTATGTGTGTTTATATATGTGTATATATGTATATATATGTGTGTATATGTATGTATATGTACATATATATGTGTATATGTATATCTGCGTAGTAAGTAGCTTACTTACCAACCACACGGTTCCGGGTTCATTCCCACTGCGTGGCACCTTGGGCAAGTGTATATATGTGTGTATATGTATGTGTGTATATATATGTGTGTATATACATGTGTATATATATGTATATATATGTATATATATATATGTGTGTGTATATATATGTGTGTGTATATATATGTATATGTATATATATATATGTATATATATGTATATATATATATGTGTGTGTGTATGTATGTATATATGTGTGTATATGTATGTATATATGTATATATATATGTGTATATGTATATATGTGTGTGTATATATGCATGTATATATGTATATTAATATATATGCATTTATGTGTGTATATATATATATATGCATACATATAT
>NC_142952.1:35178302-35182083 GCF_046866305.1 Octopus bimaculoides | reverse complement strand
TTTTTTTTTCACCGTCGTTTATTATTATTATTATTATTAATATTTCTCCCTTCTAATGTACTCCTCGTCCGTCGCCCTTGTGGCTATGATAAAAGAAATTATTATTATTAAAACTGCCTTATTTTCTTTTATTATATTTAGTTCATTATTTATGTATACATTTTTATATATTTATATATATATATATATTTATATTTGTTTTTCATCGATACACTCCGATCACCTTCTGATATAATTTACATATGCACGCCTTTGCGCGTGGATGTGTGCAATTATTTGAGTATACGTATGTGTGTGTGTGTGTGTGTGTGTTTCTATACATATATATCATATTATATAATATATTGCGCTCACGCACGCATGCATACACAAACAGAAGTAAATACACACACACACACACACACACACACACACACACACACACACATAATCAATAAATATACACGAAGCGACTCCAAACTGTCCGTCCCAGACATCGCTCCATTCTATCTTTGCATCTCTCTTTTATCTCTACATCTCCCTCCTCCCTTTTCTTCCAACATCCCTCTTTCGATCTGTCTGTCCCTCTTTCTTTCTCTCCCCCTCTCTTTCTCTCTCTCGCTTTCTTTTTCAAGCCTCTTCCTTCTTTACTTTGGGGGTCATTCTTCTCACCAGCTCTCCCTCTCTTTCTCTCGCTTCTCTCTATCCCTCTGCCTCCTCTATCTGTGTTCATGTCACTTTCTCCTCGTGCCCCCTCTTTCTCTCCGTTCCTTCTCTTTTACTCTCTCTCTCTCTCTCCTCTCCCTAAACCTCTCCCACTCTTATTCCCCTATCATTCTTCCTCCCTTAATCTCTTTTATTCTCTTCTCTTCTCTCACCAAAAGTTTCGTAAGTTTTCCTCAACATTTTCTATTTTCTTTATCACTCTCTCCCTCTCTTTTAATCTTTTCTTCCTACGACCACCACTACACACACACACTCTCTCTCTTTCACTCTCTCTTTCACTCTCTCTTTCACCCCCTCTTTCACTCTCTCTTTCACCCCCTCTTTCACCCCCTCTCTCTCTTTCACCCTCTCTCTCTCTCTTTCATTCTCTCTTTCACCCTCTCTCTCTCTCTCTCTCTCAGAGCATTCTATACTTCTATTCAACTTATCTCTCACTACCTCACTCTCTTTCTCCGTCTCTCTCTCTCTCTCAGCCTCCCTCAGTCTTTCTTCTCCTGTTTTTCTCTGTTACTCTCTCTAAGCCTCTCCTAACCTCCCTCTCTCTCTCTCTCTCTACTTCTATCTATCTCTACCTCTCCCTCTCTTCCACTCTTTATATCAGCCTTTCCCTCCACCTCTCACTTCATCTCTCACCATTTTCTCTGCCTCTCTTTTCATTTCTTTCTCTCTCTCTCTCTCTCTCTCTCTCTCTCTCTCTGCTTCTTTCTCCTTAAATCTCTCTCTTTCTCCCTTTTCACTTCTCTCTCTCTCCCCCTCTCTCATACTCTGCTTCTTCTTCTCTCTCCAAATACTTCTCCATCTTCTTTCCTCTCCCCTCTCCCTCTCACTCCATTAGTCTTTCTTTCTACTTCTTTCTCTCTCTTCCCCTCTCTCTTTCATTGCCCCTTTCTCTCTCTCTCTCTCGATACTCTCCATCAACCCCCTTTCTTCGCCCCCCCGCCATTCTTCACCCCTACCAACCCTTCTCCCTCAATTCCCCCCCCCCTATACTTAGTGATTAAGCAAATCAGAGTTATTTTAATTGTTGCCGCTCGAATAAGCCAGAGTTTCTTTCTAAGTCCCCGAACGAACCCCCCTTCCCCACCCTCAGTCGCCACCCTAAACTGAGTTCACGATTCCCCTCCCGATCCAAACCTCCTCCTGTTCCCTATTCGTATAGTTTACAGTGACGTCATCGAGTCGTCATAACAGGAAGTGGAAGATAACCATTACCGTCTCTCGTCTGGTAGCCCTTCCCCCCCACCTCTTTTCATCGAAGCTCCATACTGTCATTCACATATACACACTCAGACACATACAGGCATACATATATATACACACGCAAATAATGTATATTTTGTTTCAGCCATCTTGATTGCGGCCATGCTGGAGCACTGCCTTTAGTCGAACAAATCGACTTTCTAAGCCTAGTGCTTATTCTACCGGTCTCTATTGTCGAACGGCAAAGTTACGGGGACTTAAACGCTCCAACATCGGTTGCCAAGTGATGGGGGAGGGGACAAACACACACACACACACACACACATATATATACGACCGGCTTCTTTCAGTTTCCGTCTGTCAAATCCACTCAAGGTTTTGGTCGGCTTGAGGCTATAGTAGAAGACACTTGCCCAAGATGCCACACAGTGGGACTGAACCCGGAACCATGTGGTTGGAAAGCAAACTACTTACCACATAGCCACGCCTATATATATATATATATATATATATATATATATATATATATATATATATATATACACACACAGGCGCAAGTGTCGTTGTACAGTAATAAGTTTTCTGCCTAATCACATGGTTCTGGGTTCAGTCCCACTGCGTCGCACTTCGAGCAAGTGTCGTCTGGCCGACCAAAGCCTTATGAGTTGATTTGGTAGACGGAAACTGAAAGAAGCCCGTCATGTGTGTGTGTGTTTGTGTGTTTGTGTGTGTGTGTTTGTGTGTGTGTGTGTGTGTGAAATCACTGCTTGACCGCTGTTGGTATGTTTTCGTTCCCGTAACATTGCAGTTCGGCAAAAATGACTGATAGAATAAGTACTGAACTTCAAAAAAATTAATGAATGTACTAGAAACGATTCATTCGACTAATATTCTTCATGGTGGTGCCCCAGCATGGCCGCAGTTTAATGACTGAAACAAGGAAAAGAAAAAAGGGTAAATATTTAAAACTTGTTACTTTTATCACATGGGGACTGTATTGATCCCTAATAAGGTATTTTATTGTATCGATCCCTTGGAAATGAAAGGTTAAGTTGACTTCGGCGAGATTTGAACTCAGAACGTAAAGAGCCGAAACAAACACGCTAAACTTTCTTCCCGATGCTCCACTGATTCGGTTAATTCACATCAAAATAATAGCATATTTTGTCTGTTCTCGCTTAGTAACGAGCCATCAGAATTTCAAAATGATATCTTCGTCAATTTAATCAACTTTACTACTTCACTGGTTTGTAATTTATCGTTCAAAGATAATCGTTCTCAGTGAGAAATGGAAGATATTCAACGAATAACGACTACTGCAGCTTCTGCCCCTAGAGTACATTCGATATATTAGAAATAATAGCCAAATATTCCCTCCTAAAACCACAGACTAGTATCTTAAAAAGCGGGAGGATAAATTAGATAACGTTTCCTAAATATTTCTAAAGAGAGAGATCATAGCTGGAATGGTTTTGAACATGTGACTGTCGGATTAAAGTTGAGCAAGGCGAAAGAGAAACTACACAACATCAACTAGAATGACATATGTTCTACGCAATAATTTATATTTAATCTTGCTTCTTAAATCCAATTTTGTAGACATAACCCCTAGAGAGAACGCATGTGGTTCTGACAACACAAAGATTCTGATTGCGTTTGTGGTTCGCAAAACTTCGGTTTCCGTGAATGCCATATGCTTATGTGCACAACGTGTGTCCATCTAAATATGCCAACACACACACACACACGCACTCAGCAACAATATGCATTTATGCACACAAAGAATATACACGTATAGACGTTGTATATACGTGTATATTTGTGGGTCTTTATCTACACACACGTATATTTAAATATTTAAACACGTATACAAATA
>NC_142952.1:35165802-35173302 GCF_046866305.1 Octopus bimaculoides | reverse complement strand
TTTTTCTGAGATACCTTTAGTTAGTCACCAAGACTGGAATGTCTTTCAAACATTGGAATAAATTTGTTTGTTATATATTTAGTATCAGATAAAGTTGTATAAAAAAAAAAGATTTTTTGTAATAAATTAGATAAAAAAAATTTGGACACTGATGGGTTAAATCCCACATTGCATGTAACTTTGTTAATGGAAAGCCTGATTTGGTGGTTAGGGTGTTCGAATCACAATCAGAAGATCACAGGTTCAGTTCCAAAGATGTGTTGTGTCTTTGCAAAGCATGTCAGTTCACGTTGCTCAAGTATACTCAGCCGAAAATAAGTGGTAGCTTAGTGATATTGCATCTCTGTTTCTCATTCTTTCTCTATCTCTCTCTCACATCTTCGATGGTCCGCTGGAGCAAAAGTAGGAAGGCCAGGAATAGCTCTACGCCTGCTAATGACTACATAAGCACAAGTAATTAGCAAGATACAATTAACGAGGTCATACTAGCTGTCGAATGTCAATTATGTTTTTCCAAATACGTTGAAGTATGACCATTGAAACTCATGATCATCACAACATCTCGTTCATTATTATGTAAAAAAAAAAAAGAATTATGTCCTCTATCCTCAGTAAAGAAATAACGGCGTTTGTATATAAGTTTTCGGGTGGATTATATGTGTATGTAATACTTGTAGATATAATATTCTTTTCTGGTCTAGCCACAAGGCCCGAAATTTTGGGGGTAAGGGCCAGTCGATTAGATCTACTCCAGTACGCAACTGGTACTTAATTTATCGACCCCGAGAGGATGAAAGGTAAAGTCGACCTCGGCGGAATTTGAACTCACAACATAAAGATAGACTTGTGTATAATATTGAGTGTATATGGCTATATATATATATATATATATATATATATATATATATATATATATATTTAGTTGAAATTTACAGAAAAACATAAGACGAAGACAGGTGTATAAACAAGAAGCAGGTGTATTAGTTTAACGCTCGGGAAGTGAGAAAATCTTTTACGTTTCGAGCCTACGCTCTTCAACAGAAAGGAACACGAGGAAATAAACAGAGAGAGAACAAAAAAAAAAAAACGTGGATTTAGTGGTCAATCATGGACTTGTACCTGGGTATGTGTAGATGCATGTATGTTTACGTGCAGACTGCATCATCCCAAAGACAAGCTATTCTCTTTAGGACCAGAAAATATTTCAGTCCCCCAAAAGTATAAGACTCGCGTGAGGGCGTTGGTGGAGCAAATTGCCTCTGAAATTGCTGACCTTGTGCCAAAATTTGAAACCGATATTATTTTCGTCATCCTGTACATCGGGGGAAGATGAGGTTGGTCACATTTGGAACGTCGTTGGTCTGTTCGATCAGATCTGACTTGGAGTCAAGCGACACCACCATCACCAGCAAATAGCTAACAACAAACAATAAAATACACGAAAAGGGGAAAAAGAATGAAAAATGTAAAAGTGAACGTGGAATAGCGAATAAAACGGAACTGAGCATGAGGACAGCCGGAAGTAGAAACTGAGGTTACCAATGGAATTGGAACAAATTATTATAGAGTTGCGAGTAATCAAGTGAAAGGAATGGTATTTATGCGTCTTTGATACTTGATGCCACAAAAACCTCACACACGCATAGGTACTTATATATATATATATATATATATATATATATATATATATATATATATATATATATATATATATATATATAATATGCATATACACACCCACGCAAGTAAACACGCCTTTATATACATGCACATATACTTACAACTTAGCACACATCATACATACTTGCAATGCCATATATATATATATATATATATACATGTATGTATGCACACGTATATACACAGTAATATAAACACTTGCAAAGAATAATTACATATAGGCAAGTATATGTACACAAACACTTCCTTATTCTAAACAAAATTGCTCGTAAACGTTCTCTCATTTTCTCTCTATTATATATATATATATATATATATATATACATGCATGCATGTATGTATACCTGTGTGTGTGTGTATAATTATTATTTGTCCGTTTTTTTTAAATGATGGCATGGATTTTGGAGGATGCAACAGGTGGAAGAACCAGATCTTACTGCAATGCCTGGCTCTGAGCTTGCTTTACGACTGAATACCCTTCCTAGCATAAAAAATTATACAGAGCGTACTTGGTGTATTTTTGGCGGCACATTGGAGAATATGTTGCAAGACGCGAGAAAAAGAGCTTCTTTGCTTTAGCTTTGGTTAGATGAGGTGGGTAGAATGGTACCAAAAAGAGAGGAAGATATGCTGGTAATGAGATGCCAGAGCATACCTCCAACAAGGTGACATATCTAAGAGGGGGAACAGAGGAGACGGTGGAGACAGGAAATTAACAAGGTAGGGTGATCGATGGTAAATATGCGTGGGGAACGCTGTTACTTATTGTCAATTGGGAGTAGCTTAGTAGAGAAATGAGTGGTGACTAACAGTACAAAACTAGTGATATGAAATATTTGCGTGTATCTATGCACGTGTGTGAGTATATATATATATATATATATATATATATATACAAACGTACGTACATATACGCTGAGAATTTTCTGATGTGTGTGTCTAATATATACATAGTGAGAGAAAGAGTGACGCATGTATGTATCTGCATATAGTTGAGTATATATTATTGTGTGTATTTGTACATGAACATACTCACGCATACACACACACACACACACACACACACCATTCATTGTATATATTTGCCTGTAAATTATTTTTGAATTAGATTATACACACATACACAGACAATCGGAAAAAAAAAAGATACAAAATAAAAACCTAGAGTCTTTGTCACTTTTGAAAACCTATCTCTATAATCATATTTTTTTCTATTTGCAATCTCCTGCGATTTATGTTTTCTTCAAACTCAGATAACTTTTTCTTACACGACATAACGTTTTTCAAGTTGCAAGTCTTTGCATACAGCTTAACGACGTAGAACACGTCTTATCCTCAAGACGCCATTATTTATTCCATCTTCCGACTGCATTTTTCATAATACTTAAAATTATTACATGAATTATCCTACAATACTATCCATTTACCCGATGTCCCAATACGGTACCTTTGCTCTACATAATATCCCACACTTGTTCCAAATATCACACATATATAGCCAGTATACCATACTATTAACCAATAGGGTAAGGATACACACAAATAAATTAACAAACGTTCGAACAGACTTCAATTTTTCGTATTGTTTTTGGTTCTTTGAACTCTCTGAATGCGAACGGAAAAAGGTATCATCATTCATTATTTATAAAGATTTAAATCCGTTGGGGGAGAAAGGAAGCAAGTTATTCTTCAAGAAAATGCCTCGCTCGAATGCTGACACGATAGCGATTGTCCCTTTTAAAGACAACACCTTTTAAGGAGCAGGCTCAGGGGGATGGAAGGGACAATAGATTAAATATATCGTTCGGGAAAAAGGAGCGTTTTTTTAGTGGGCTTCCACCTAGTTTCTACTGTGAAACTGTACTCACCAATCATTGGGCGATCCGAAGTTTTGGTAGAAAATATTTGCCCCCAAATGCAACATGCTGGGATCGAAATCAGAACGACCTAATTTTGAAGTCAACTCATTTACCACGTAGCCAAAATGGTTTACCTTTTACAGTTACTTGTTTCAGTCACTGGACTGCGGCCATACTGGGGCACCGCCTCAAAGGGTTTCGTCGAACTAATCGACATAGTTATAAGTTTTCTGCTTATTCTATGTGTCTCTATTTGCCGAATCACGACAATACCAAAGTAGTGCCAACTGTCAGGTCGTGATAGGAAACGCACACACACACACACACGCACGTACCATATATATATATATACATATATATATATATCGATGGGCTTCTACACTTGCTCAAAGTCTCACGCAACGGGCCTGAACAGGAAACGACGTGGTTGCATAACTAGGTTCTTAACCACACGGCCACACCTGCACTTATGTCCATTAAACAAATTTTTAAAAAAACATTTTCACTGTTTTACTTGGACATCATTATTATTCTCACTATAACAAATACATATTAAAAAGAAAAAAGTCACACGAGCATATGCAGAACACCCGAGAGCATGCACAACTTCCATAGCTTCACGACGTTTGCCATACAATTGACTTCATCACAAGATGTAGTGCAGTTAAAACTCTGGCAGTGATAGCTTTGTCTTCATACTGCATTCTTCACACAATACCAAATAAATATGAGAAAAACATACATCTCACAAACGCACCAAATCACCTGCAAATACGCATAAAATCACTTTCAGCTAATCACAAATAAAATGCGCATATATATATATATATATATATATATATATATATATATATATATAATTTTTGTTTATCATTTTTGGAGGGCTTTTGATTTGAGTATATAAACATAAATATGATATAACATATTATATTATGTGATATCGCATATTTATATTATATGCCAGTCATATTCACGAGAATATTTATGTAGAAGTATGAAACGACAACAAAGAAAAACGTATGGCAAATGAAAGAAAGAGAGAAACATAAAAAAAATGAAGAGAGTCGAGGAGAATTGTAGGAAACAAGTTGCACACAACAACAGAACCACAATAGGAAAGACTATGTACAATGAGACATGTGAGCAGAAGAATATATATATATATATATATATATATATATATATATATATATATATATATGTATAAATATATACATCAATTTACGTACATATACAGACATACGGTGCTCATGATTATAACAGTATAGAATCAGATTATATATATGTATATGTATGTATATATATTGAATGAGGCTTATGAGAATACTTGTATCTATCTATCTAAATATATATACATAGATACATATATATATATATATATACATATGTATGTATATATATATATATATGGCATATTTATATATACCTATGTGTCTATGCGGTTGTATAATACAACAATACTAGAATAGAAATTATTACAATCTCATAAAACTGAAAACAAAAAATAACATTATATAAAAATAAAACAGATAATAAAAAAAATGACAATGAAACTATGAAGAAAAAAAAAGAAAAGCATTAAAAGTCTTAGAATCGGAAAGCTTCAAGAATATTATTATCCAGGCTGAAATATTCATTTAGTTATGATAGAATATTTAAAAGAAGTAACTCAAAGATGGCGACCATAAAATAGAGATATTAGGTAGGCTCGGCTTTGTGAAAATATCGCAATGAATATATAGAGTAGCGTAGTATTTTAGTGGCGGTTTTTTTTTTTTGTTATTTATGATTAATATATTGCAAACATTTCCTTGTCTAGATGTTTGGTATTGGTGGTACTGGTGCTGATGTTGTTTTTGATGGTGCTGTTTGAGATGTTGGTGCTGGTGGTGCAGCTGTAGAATAAAGCGACTTCTACGAGATGCTGTTCTCTTCATTGTTCTGTGACTTAAGTTCCATAGGCCAGGGGTGATTGGCAAACAATGGGGGATATAGAAGCGTGTGTGTATATATGCGTAATTCTGTTTACATGCATGTTTGTGATATATGTGTGTGTGTGTGTGTGTGTGTGTGTGTGTGTGTGTGTGTGTGTGTGTGTGTGTGTGTGTGTGTGTGTGTGTGTGTGTGTGTGAGTGAGAGAGAGAGAGAGAGAGAGAGAGAGAGAGAATAAATTGGTGTGTGGTTGTGTGCTGCTATGCATTTACATATATGTATATATATGCGTGTGTGTAGGTCGTGCAAGTGTATATATGTCTGTGGTGTATATATGTTTTGTAGGTGTACAAAAATGAACGTAACTATGCATTATATGTGTATGTACATATGTGTGTGTATATGAGAGCTTGTATGTGTGTGTTTCATAAACCTATATACACCTTTGTGTATATTTATGTGTGTGAAGGTTTGCGTGTTTATATGCAAATGTATTTATATAAGATGTTCATTTTTGAGGGGGTGAGGTGGATTGAGTAGGGTGTGGGTTAGTCTTTCTTTGAATCTGTCTCTTCGCAGTAGTTGGTTCCACTCCAACATAACGTTGGAACAATATTGGTACTTAGACATCTATTTATCTACAGTTACATGCTAAATTAGAAAATAAATTCTTGTATATTTTTACCATTCCACTTACAGGTTGAATTTCAATATATATGATTAACTTCTGTTATGGCGTGAAAGCCTAAATAATACATACATACATGTATGCATATATATATGTTTAGCCCCCTGTGGGCAACAAATATATATACATATATACGACAGTCTTCCGTTTCCTTGTATTAAATTCACTTACAAGTTTCTGGTTGGTTCGAATCTACATTAGAAGACATTTGCCCAAGATGCCACGCAGCGGGACTGAACCCAGGACCATGTGATTGCGAAGCTTGTGTACCTATCGCACTTCTTCTTGTGTTACAGGATTTTCAGTTTAGATGTATTTATGACAGTCAGTGTGTGTGTGTGTGTGTGTGTGTGTGTATGTGTGTATATATATATATATTCTCATGTCGATTCCTCTATGTACATACATGGCGTACACACGTATTTAACAGAGTTGATATATTATTTAACATAAAGTCTGTGTGTCACTTTGCATGTATGTGACAATAGCTTTCTCTATACCTGTGTGTGAGTGAGTGAGTGTGTGTGCTTGCGTGCTTATGTGTGCGTGATAGACTTGCATACACGTGTCCTCGTCGCTGCAACTGTATATTCGCATACACATACATGCTTACTCACGTATGCACACATATGTATATGCCGACACATACAAGCAAGTAAACACACGTCCACGCACATAAAGAAGCATGTATATATGCACACACACACACACACACACGTACATATATATATATACATATATATTCCTATACATCATTTTGTAGGTATATACTTATAGATACAATACATGTATATATATATAGGTATATACATATGTATTCATAAGCTTTGTGTTAGTGTATATGATACGCATTTGTGTATGTATGTGTATATATACATATATGTATATAATATATTTGTGCATGCAAACACGCATACGCCATCACAGGCGTATATAGCTTCGTTCCTATTTTACAAACAACAGACATTTTCACATACAGATAATATTCCTTTTGTTATTGTTATTTACCTTTTTTTCCTAAATGAGACGGATTGTTCACTTGCACTGCGCATGTCTTGGCACGCCTGACTGATTTTGCTGTTCAGTGTGTGTTGCAAATCTCGACCTGAAGCGTGTGGTTGATGTGTGACTGGATTTATGTATTTATTTGTTTATTACCTCCCCTTTCTCTCTCCCCATAGAATACGCGTTACATGTGTGTGTGTGTATGTATATATATATATATAAATATATATATATATATATATATATATATATATATATATATATATATATAAATAAATAAATAATGTGTGTATGTACGGAATTATAATAAATAGTCTACGAGAACGAAAATCATTC
>NC_142952.1:35140802-35160802 GCF_046866305.1 Octopus bimaculoides | reverse complement strand
AGTCGGAGTAAAATCTGGAATGCTAGGGAGATGGTGATGGTGAGAGCGGGAGATTGCCCCAACCGTAATAAAACCGGAGGGTGTTTGTTGGGGTCAGTAAGTGTAAAAACGGCGAGCAGTGCAATTATTTTCTCTCATTAAGAACTTAGGCTAATTACTGCAAGCTTTAGCCAGACAGATTCAGCATAATTATCTGCTGCAATGTGTGTATACGTATTTATGTGTGTGCATGCATGCCTGCGTGTGTGTGTTTGTGTAAATACATTTGTGTGTGTGTATGTGTGTGTGTGTGTGTATATATATATATATAGAGAGAGAGAGAGAGAAAGAGAGAGGGAATATATATATATATGAATATATCTACATTCATTTGTGTATATATGTATATAGATATGTATGTGTGTGTGCCTTTATTCATACAGATCTATATATATATAAATTTATAAATACATATATTATTCATATACGTGTGTATATGTAAATATATATGCATGTAGATTTTATATGCATATACATTTATATACTTGTGTGTATGTGTGTGTGTGTGAGTATGTGTGCATATTCGGCCACTTGAACCCGACAACTCTCCATACTGAGCCTAGGAAACTTTAAGCTTCTAGGGCCGAATCGTTTTTGTAAATGATAATGTTTATGCATGTATGCCTGAGTGCATGCGTGTGTGCGAACGCGCAAATTTACATAGGTACATATGCATTTCTTTCGCTCTTTGAATACACACACACACACACACACACACACACATATATGTGTATATATATATATATATACACACACACACATACATATATATATATATATACACACATACATATATATATACGCACACACACACACCTACATATGCTTATATGCATACATGTCTGTGTGTGTGTTTGTGAGTATGTTTCAATAAAACTTATTCTAGTCAGGGAAGTCCCGTGTGGAATTTCACACTCCAAAGACAGTCTTGGGAAACACAGTTCCATAAACCATAATATAATACTGACATATTTACTGCGTTACACACACACACACACACACACACACACACACACACACACACACACACAGTGCCACAAGCTCTAACATGATCCCTCGCATACACATACACTGGAAATCATCATCTTCATCATCATCATCATGTTCATCATCATAACTAGAAACACTAGAACCACCATTTCTACCGTCTTCATCAGTATCATCATCACCGCCACCACCACCACCACCACCACCACCATCATCATCATTACTAGCTGCACATGCTCCAGTACCATTATCATCATCATCGTCATCATTATAACTGTCGTCGACATAAGTCGACATTTCAATCATCATCATCATAATCAACATCATTGTCATCACCCTCGTCCTCGCCGTTCTTCTCCTGCTCATCATCATTATCATCATCAAGAACAACAACAATGAAGAACTTCCACAACACCGCCAACAACATCTGAGCCTGTCTAACAGAACCATAGAAACAATACATTAATGAATGTAGTCCAACATACACTGTGGCAAAAAAAAAAGAGAGAGAAAAAAATCAAAAACAAAACATGTATGAAAAAAATATTTCTTAAAAAAAACCCCATCAAACAACTGGATGGTTACGCTTGGAATGTCTTTGATCATCACAGGTCAGCAGAACAATAGCTGACCTAGGGCTAAAAACGAATCACAACAATAACAACAACAACAACGATGTTGTTGTTCTTGTGTTTTTATTTTGCGATGCTTGTCGTAAATGTAGTTGTTGTCATTGTTGTTGTTGTTGTTGTTGTCATCACTGATTGGGCGTTGGTAGTTTTTTTTTCTTTCTTTCTTTATTTATTGGCGTTTGTTATCAAAGACTATTCAGGCTTCTATTGTACTAATTCTCTGGTTTGTTGGCGGCGGGGGTGGTGGAGGGGTTGTCCTTCGTTAATAAAGCTTTTTCTTGATTCTGTTAGCCTTGCTGTCTTTGTGATGGTGGTGCTGGTGCTGATGGTGCTTGCAAATGGCGTGGAGCGGTTCTGCTGACTTCCATTCTTGCCCTCCTTCCTCCATTGTAGTCAGGTTAACCAAAACCTTTAAGCTACAACCACCGAAATATTCCACTTGCTGGTTTTTTTTTGGTTTTTTCTCTTTCTCTTTCTTTTTTTTTTGCTCTTGGTTCTCCTTACATTTACTTGGCCATCTATCTATGTCTGTTTGTCTGTTTATCTATCTATCTATCTATCTGCCTGTCTATCTGTCTGTATGTCTGTCTATCTATCTATCTATCTATCTATCTATCTATCTATCTATCTATGTCTTTCTCTCTCTCTCACAGTGTGTATACTCTCTCTCTCTCTATCTATCTAATCAGCTACAGTATCTTAGCTTTTGTTATTTCTCTCCGAGTTATTTACTTTGATTATTATAAAACAGAATTGGTTTCACACACACACACACACACCGTGAAAGTGTGTGTATGTGTGTGTGTGTGTGTCTATATATATATATATATATATACATATATATTCTGCAGTTCCTCTCTCACCATTTAAGTGTATCTACACCTATCACTTATATATATATATATATATATATATATATATATATATATATATATATATATATGTATAGTCATACAATGGCAAATACGTCCCCTCCATACACGCATATAATCACACATCCAAATAAACATCTCTCCCTCTAATCACACACATACTCACACACACACACACACACACACACATTTATCTCCACATGCTGTGGAAAGAAGCAGCAAGGGGGAACAATCAGTATAACGACATTAACCACAGCTGGAGAGATTTGCAAGACCAAGCTGAGATCGAATGCCACGCTTCACTGCGTTAATTGAACTGACCACCGTGGTCACTAACTGGTCAGAGGAGAACGTTTAAGTTGGCATGAAATGAAGGGAGCTGATGTGTGTGTGTGTGTGTGTGTGTATGAGGGCTGGGCAGTTTATTTATATAAAGATATATATATATTCTGTTATGTACCATCGCTCATTCCCTCTCTATACATGTATGTATGTTCGAGTGTGTTTGCGGGTTGCGTGAGTTTATATAACGATGTATATACACATATTCCATTTTGTAGTGTCTTTCTATCTATTATCTATCTATCTATGGTTCTAGCTAGATAGAATCAATGATTATATTTAGTTATCTATCTGTCTATCTTTTTATCTACGCATCTAGCATTCTATTTAGCTATCCGTCTGATTTTCTATCCATCCATCCATTTATTTCTATCTGGCAGTTTATCTCACTTTCTGTTTGACTTTCTGTCCAATGTATCTCTGTGTGCGCATGTTTGTTTGTGTGTGTGTGTGTGTGTGTGTGTGAGTGTGTGTGTCTATAGAAATAAGGCATACATACGTGCATTTCGTTGCGTAGATTTTATATGTTCGTGTTATGTGTGCGTCTTTATATGTGTGCATAACCGTAACCTGGAACATAACTGAGAGCCACTACACTATCCGCCCGAATTATATATCCCTCCCAATTCACATTTGTGTGTGTATGTGTGTGTGCATACAAAATATGTAGAAAGAATGCATAATGAGAGAAAGTAGCTTGTGTGCATGCGTGTGTGTGCGTGTGTATACCAATTCACAAACACACGCACACATATACGCACATATATATGCACGTATGTGAAGACATTAAAAAAATACCTGTTACCAGATCAGAGACTGGAATGGTATTGGTTTTGATACTGGAACGCTAATGCCAGGTTTTAGGAAGAGCAATTACCAGGAGCTCAGCTTAACTTGGAAATGACCCCCCCCCCCCAAAAAAAAAAAACTATGAAATATCATGAAATAGATTTTTAATTTCTGAAGATTATTTCCGTCTATAGAGGGAATGTTTCACAATTCCCAAATTGGAGCTGGTTTTAATTGCCATCTGGTAATTATGACGTATCCAATATTAGCGGAGATAACTTTAATAGACGAAGAACTTATGTTGTATGGTATCTGATATGCCTGTATTTGTTTGTGGTGTTCAAATGCACGCCATTGACCATTGTCAGTTATTTTCTCGTAGCCCATGTTTGTTCATATAGAGAGTGAAAGTGAGAGGGAGAGTGATACAGAAAGGCGTGTGTGTCTGTGAGAGAGAGAGAGAGAGGGGGAGGGAGAGGTTACGTCAGTTCCAATAATAGAACCTCCAGGTGCGGTCAGTTCCGAGGCTTGACCGAAGATCTTTGTCATAAGGTCGCGGCTGGAGATGACAGGAATATGGACAAGTGTAGATGGACAGAAGGAAGCTAAAATCAACAGAATGTTCATTAGGTGAGTGGAACTGGCCGGAGAAAGGCCAAGAATGTCCGGTGGGAGGATGGGTCAAAGAACAACAGAGAAGAGAACAGGTCACGAGAGGAGTATGGAAGTGGGTAGAAGAAGATTCTGGAAGAGGAAAGTCTCGGGAAATGACCACCACCACCACCACCACCACCAGCCGCTCCCCGGCGGGTAAGGACAGAGCAGAAATTAGAATGTTTGCCAATACTTTGGGATGTGTAAGGGTTTAGTGTTAAGGGAGTCAAGTTAAGGGCCGGAGGGAAGGCTGCGAAATTGCAGATGGGAAGGTTAAATACGAGGGAGGTCGTCCAACGTGTGAAGGAAGAAAAGGAAACCAAGAGCAGCAGTAGTAGTAGTAGTAGTAGTAGTAGAAAGGTGATGGTGGTAGCTGTCGTGTGATGATGGTGGTGGTAGCAGTAGAAAGGTGATGGCGGTGGTAGAAGTATAAAGGTGATTGTAGTGATGGTGGTGGTGGTGGTAGTAGTAGTAATAGAAAGGTGATTGTGGTGGTAGTAGTAGTAGAAAGGTGATTGTAGTGGTGGTGGTAGTAGTAGTAGAAAGGTGATGGTGGTAGTTGTAGTGTGGTGATGGTGGTGGTAGCAGTAGAAAGGTGATGGTGGTGGTGACGGTGGTGGTAGTAGAAGTATAGAGGTGGTTGAAGTGGTGGTGATGGTAGTAGTAGAAAGGTAGTAGTAGTAGTAGTAAAGCGGTGGGATTACTGTATTAGGAAAGGTAGAGTTGCTTTAAAGCGTTACGTGATGCTGATTAGAATGATGATGATGACGATGATGCCAGTAACGGTGATGATATTGATAATGGTGATGATGACAATGATGCCAGTAACGGTGATGATATTGATAATGGTGATGATGATGATGATGACGACGACATTGGTGATACTGATTGAGGATCTTAGGACGTAAATGATTGTAACGAACACCTTGACGTATATTTTGTTCGACGCACTTCAGAATCTGTTAATTCACCGCCAAAGAGGCACAAGGCCAGCAATTTTGTGGCAAGGGAATGGTCGATTACATCGACCCTCCCCCCCCAGTGCACAACTGGTACTTACTTCATCGACTCCGAAAAGACGAGAGGCAGAGTCGACCTTGGCACAATTTGAACGCAGAACGTAAAGACGGTCAAAATGCCATGGAACATTTTGTCCGGCATGATACCGATCTTGCCAGTTCAGCACATTAAATTAATAATAATAATAATAATAATGATGATGACTAGTGATGCTATTATTTTATTTGTCAGAGAGTAACGGATGAAGACCCCCCCCCCTAATCACCCCTGCAAGAGAAAACAAATTATCGACAAGTATACACTGGAAGTCGCTTATTATAATCACTTTCGCTGTTACCAAACGGTTATTATACTCAGAATTGTCCCCCCCCCAAACTCCTCCATTATACTATTATACTATCTTTGATTAATGTTATCTACAAAAGATGTGTTCATAGTGATCGCAATAAGCGGCTTCCATTGTCTTACTATGTCACCATATCTGCTTAATATCATCGGGTCACTATTATTAACTAAAAAGCTGTGTCCCAAAGTGATCAGAATAAGCGGCTGCCATTGTCTTACTATTTCGCCATATCTGCTTAATATTATCAGGTAACCATTAACTAAAACGATGTATCCCAAAGCGATCACAATAAGCGGCTTCCATTGTGTTGTTAAAACCACCATCACCGCCGACCATCACAACGATACATGTAATGAAGAGAGAAAGTGGGGGGTGGGGTATGTGGGAGGGGGGACGATGTGTAAATTAAGTTCCCTATGTTTTCCCTTTTGTCCCTTTTCCTCTCCGGTAACCCTAATAAAATAAACACACGCTTGGCTTGAACCCCTAAAAGTGGTCTGATTGGTGTTTGATTCAGGTTTCACTGCCCCCAACCCACCCGACCCTCCTCCTCCTCAGCCCAGCAGCAATGAGAACAACTTGGTTGCTAGTGAACAGGCAACCAAGCCTCTACATGGTCGATTGGTGTGCTGGAAATAGTAACCAAATCGCACACGCTTTACGAAAATGACGTGTGGCCGGGTAACTTGGCATTGAGTTCCCTGCACATTTCAGAGAGATTTAGCTGTTATTGCTTGCAGATCGTACGACTGGAGCCTTTATAAGGTCAATCGATCTGCTAGTAGTAGTAGCTAAACTAGTTTCCTATCACATCACATCCTCATAAAAAAAAGGCCCAACAAGACAATGGGTTGTTGATGGAAAAGACGTGATGGTCATGGCTGGAAGGCTATTGACCTAGCTTTGACCTAGTGTTAAACAACAACAGCTACTTCACTAACCATACAGGGCAGTTAGTACACGGTTATTTGCCGTGCTAGAAAATGCAACCAGATCTGACCTTTACACGTAAATATCGCTGTAAAATGGACTAACTAAATTATGTAACTTTAGACACATTATCTAAAAATTTATACAGGACGCCATGCCTGGAACGCTTTTGCCTACTTGCATAATCACGGCTAATACGACTATCGCCACAATAGTAACCATCACCACTACCACCGCCACCATTACAATAACTAACATAACCAGTACCTCCTTCGTACAACCACCACCACCACCACTACCACAACTACAACAGCAAAACAAAAACTAGTATGTGTTTTAATAGTACCACAACCACACTCATGACTACTTTCACCACCACCACTTACTACAACAGCAACAACTAATATGCATTTTATAACCATGTGCACCACCAATACCACCACCAACTCACCATTGGCGCACCGATATAATTCACCAACACCACCAACTTATAAGCAGCTTGATCTGTTAGAAACAGTAGCTAAAATCTCCATCAAATCATGCAGCAGCGCCGTCTGGAATCAAGCAATGTGGACGATTTAGGTAAGGTGGTGTTGGATTTTAAGAAATGGTATTGTTCCAGCAAGTGGAATATCTTTGATCTCGCTTGACCTGGGGTTAAATAACAGTCAACAACAACAACAACAACAAAACAATGGCACCTTCAACACTCGAATCTGCACCTGCCGTTTCACTGTAACAGCTGCTGTTACAACAACAACAATTACCGTCAATGGTTCAATCAGATAGACACACAGACAGACGTGCAGAAGAAATCTTTCGCACACGTATACACATGGACGTCCACACACACACACACATACACACACATATATATATATATATATAAATATATACACGCTATATTATGAGGTCAAACGTACGAAACGTTGATTCAGAGTAATGGCAGTTAATGTGATTAGAGAGTTTTGCAACTGTAAGTAATTCTCTTCCTCCAATATGGCTGTGGGGAGATTGAACATCCTGTGTGTGGCTGTATATATATATATATATATGTGTGTGCATGAATGAGTGTATATGTGTTTATATATATATATATATATATGAGTGTGTATATCTATGTAGATATATGTGTAGTATGTATATATGTATAAATACGTACACGAGTAATATATATGTATATATATATATATATATATATATATATATATATACATACATATACACACACATACATGTGTGTGTGTGTCTGTATATGTGTGGTTGTACGTACGGCCACACCATCTCAGTGTTAGATTTCTTCAGATTCATTGTTAATAACCGTTCTATTCTTTTACTAGTGTTGAGTCGACTTTTTTTAATCCTTTATTTGCATCCACGTGGAAATATCTATCTGTCTATGTATCTATGTATCTATCTATCTATCTATCTATCTATCAATCACCCACCCATATTTTCACATATGCACGTACACACGCACGCAGAAACATAATCACGATTTTGTGTACGTGTGAGTCTAAACAAATGAGTGATGTAGAGTATTTAACACGGTATGTAGAGTTACATAAAACTTTAGTCACTGACAAATACTTTTGAGAAAAGCAATTGACCGGTGCATTATATTTACAGATAGAAGCAAAACCAGAATTAATCGCGCCAGAAAATCTTTTAGAACCGAAGTGGTGATTAGAAAAAGTACATTCTTTTACCACAAGAATAGCTACCATTATCAGCTAAACTCCTATGATATTTATTTTTCCATTAAAGTTGCCTGATATTTATGGTAAATCAGAAATTTAAGGAAATAAAGTTTATGAAAGTTTCGTCAAATTTATACCAACATTTAAACTGCAGCTTGCATAGATTTTGTTAGGCTCTTCTTTGGTTCTAGCTGACTGTTGTTATTAGTGATCATATATGTGAAGACGTGTTGCTTATGATCATAAGATTGCTGGTTCGATTCTTGGGGCGATCAGTAAAAGTCTTTAAGTATGTTACATCATTTTCTATTGCTGCATTCTGTTCAGCCTACTCCTGTAATGAATACCAGGTACCTACTGACGCTGCTCTATCATCCTCCAACTGGATGTGCCGCTGGGGGTTGGTTGAGGAGAGAACGAGAGAGAGGAAGGGAGAATGCCAATGTCTGATCGTGTCTACATAATTAATTAAAACAACAAAACAATGGTTCATGTCACCAAGCCATCTTTCGCTCGCGAGTGACGGCTGCCTGGATTGCATAGTCACGTTAACATGGGAAGAAGCAAATACTCGAACGCCTGCAATGTCTTCACACTTTTCAAATACACACCCCTCCCTCCACTCTCTCTATCACACACACACACACACACACACACACACACACGCATACACACATTCCTTCTATTGTATTCCATCTCATTTTTCGTTATCAATCATCCTGATTTTTTTCAATTTCGCTTTATACTGAGAGTTCTTTAATCTGTCTTTCAATTTAACCCTTTGTATGAATGACTATGTATGTATGTATGTATGTATGTATGTATGTGCCTGTCTTTCCTATTGTGTTCGTTTATACAACAGCACACTTAAATCATTCCATCGCTGTATTATCTTACTTTCTTTTAAATCTGATTCAATTTTACTTCCTCTCAAACACCAAAATATCGTTGTGTTGCGGGGCACTCAATCTATACTATGCCGGTCGGCCTGTCTGCTCTTCTTTCTCCCGCTATATATCATATGTGTATCCACGTTTCTGTGAGTGTGCGTATAAATATATATATATATATATATACGCACACACACAAATGCAGAGAGGGATTCAGATTCCAGTTTGTCTTTGAATCAATCTACCTGTATGTATTCCTACCAAATTAAAATTTCCCTCTCCCTCATATGTATATATAATTTTATGCATGTGTGACTGAATGTATGTGCTTTGGTAAATTTATCTGTGCGCTTGTGTCTGTTCCTCTGTGTGTGTGTGTGTGTGTGTGTGTGTGTGTGTGTGTGTGTGTGTGTGTGTAAGGTTCCATATTTACGCTCTCTTTGTAATTTTCTTCTGTCAAGCATTTCTTTCCCCTTTTTTGTTCATTTACTCTCCATATTTCCCTCTCTCCAAGCCTTCCTCTCCATTCCTTCCTCTCCATTCCTTCCTCTCCATTCCTCTCTTTTACTCCACCTTACTGTCTCTCTCCCTCTCTCCCTCTCTCTCTCCCTCTCTCCCTCTCGACACTTTTACTACGTTTTAACAGCAAAACTTCGACCACCTTTCTTCCGACTCTAAATAACAATTTCCTTCATTTTTCCCAATCTTTACCTCTATAGACAATTTTTTTTCTCTCCATTCTTTATCAGTTTCACCCTCTGCAGCCAACCAGCACCAACCACACACCAAAATCTTTGCAACAACTGTCCTGTAACGTGGCCCAAATCTCTCTCCCCTTCCTCACCCCCCCCCCCCCCCCAACCCGTTGCAAACACTTTCTTTGGCTAGCATTCTGTTTACAGTACCTTTCCTAATTTGGCAGTGAATTCTTTCAATTCTTTTGATATGCTGGCTTTTGTCCATTTGCTGATTCTGTGCCAATTTTCAAGATTCTTCGACACAAAAGTACCTGCCAAAATTTAGTCCGCGCCGCTTATGATATATACACACATGCACACACACATTTGCATGCATACTATATATATATATATATATATATATATATATACCCATATATGAGTGAAAGCATATAAATGTATGAATTTATTTGCGTGTGTGTGAGCGTAAATTATACATACACGTATATATATATATATATATATATATATATATATATATACACACACACACACACACAGCCTGCAGAGATTTTCTGATTATTTCATAAATGTACTTTTGAGGATAATTCCCCACACTTACAGTCACATATACTCTTAGACGCACGCACAATTACGTGTGTGTGTGTGTGTGTGTGTGTGTGTGTGTAAGAATTTGTTCAAACAAGGGCACATCGTAGAAGACACCTGTTCAAATTGCTGCACAACAAATAAAAAGAAAGGTACCCCACAGACCCAGTGACTTTGGCAAAACAATTCAAGTTACCATTGTACATTTCTTTGTAAATATCAAGATATGCAGAACTACAATCTGATGATAAGAGGAATATAAAGGAAATTGGAAAAGAGTGCCCAGTAGAACTGTTACAAAAGGTTTTCCTCCTTGGCACGGCCAGAATAATCAGGAACGTATGAGATAGCTGAAAAGAACAAATAGCATGGTGCCGTAGGCTGCAGGTAGTAAACCGGCTGCGCGTGCAAAATTCCAGGAGTTCCACCAAAACCCGAGTTCAAAGAAAGAAAAAATGATAATAATGCTTTCTACAATCGGCACAAGGCCTGAAATTTTGAAGGAAGATGCCATTCGATAGCATGGAGTCCTGTGCTTACCTGGTAATTATATCATTGACCCCGAAGGAATGAAAGGTACAGTCCACCTTGGCGCAATTTGAAAGTAATGACAGGCAAAATGCTTTGGAGCATTTTGTCCGACGCACTACCAATCTCGCCAGCTCACCGTATTAAATAATGCGATAATATTAAAATAATAATGGTCGATATGGTTGGTGTCAGGGTCGTTGTGATCGTAGCGGTGATTGCTTAGGTGGTAGTTCTGGTTGTGGTACTTCTGGTAGCCTTAATGGTTGTTACGTCTGTGGTGGTCGTGGTGTGCCGATGGTCTTCATTGTTAAGATGTTTAGTCTAAGGCATATCTTGGAGTTTAACTGTATACGTTTGTAGTATCAGTAGCGGTGGTCCTGATAGCGATGACTTTGCCTTTCATTATTTCGGGATCGATTAAATAAGTACCAGTTAAGGTCTGGAGTCGATCTAATCGATTTATTCAGCCATTCCCTGAAGTTGCTGGCCTCGTGCCGAAATTTGAAACTAATATCATTGCAGTATTTTCATTGTTCCTTAATCTTTTTCTTTTATAAAAGCTAATTTGTAAATAAGTATGTGTCTGTGTGTTTGTGTTTGTGTGTATGTATGCGTATATGTGTGTATATGTCACTGCCTTTCCGTGTGTGTGTGTTGCGACTGTGTATTTCTTTTTCTGTTGCCTTATCTCTCTCAAAACGTTCGAAGTCCACCATATTGAACCTATGTAATGTCCTCTTTTGTAAAACTCATCTCTGCGTTCAAAGGTGCCGAATGAAATTTAATTTTTATTAAATCACTAGGCGTACACACTTACGTACTCACACGCTCACACATTCATGAATATAAAAATATAAGCACATATATATATATATATATATATATATATATATATATATATATTATACATTATACACGCACACACCAACATATTCATATATGCATACGAATATACAGTCAGCGTATGCAAAGATATATGTATGCCCGTATATATATATATATATATATATATATATATATATATAAACACACACCACACATGCATATATATAAACATATGAGTGCTACACATTAAATTTCCAATCATTTTATTCTTCTGTATATAAGCTATTTATATAATTCGCTTTTGAAAAGAAAATAGAAGGGAAAAAATGTATTTTTCAATATAAATTTGTCTCACATAATTCTTTTTTGTGTAAAAAAATATATTTTACAATAATTTTTGATTTAATGTTTCCTCCATTTCTATACACATTCCGACCTATAACGAAAGAAATGGTTATAACGACTAAACATGGTTTTTTTTTTTTATATATTTTAATTGTTTATTTTTCTTTTTTCGTTCTCTCACTCTTTTGTATCTTGTTTGTGTTTCATGTATGTTCTTAGCTGAAAATTTTTATTTTAATATTTTGAGTACTTTTTTTTTTTTAATTAAAATGAATTTGATGTAAAATCTTTGGGGTGACACGAGGCAGTTTTAAGCTCATTATAGTCGTCGTCATCATCATCATCACCGTAAGAAATCACATTACCGTTTACACGTTTTTCGATCTGTTTGAAAGTGAAAATGAAAAAACAAATTGTGATAAAATGAAAAACCGTTTACAAATCATACAAATATATTCTACTAAACGTGTTGAATATTTTCCCTATCTTTTGTGTGAGGTAATATATTCAATATTCCTACCTACCTACCTACCTATCTACCTACCTACCTATCTATCTATCTATCTATCTATCTACCAACCGATCTATTTATCTTTTGCTTGTTTCAGTCATAAGACTGTGGCCATGCTGGGGCATCGCCTTGAAAAATTTAGTCGATGAAATCGACACAAGGACTTATTTTACTATGTCTAGTAGTTAGTTATTCCGTTGAAAAGTTTTGCCAGACCGCTACGTTACATTGACGCAAACAAACCAACAATGGGCAAACATGAAGACGCACGTGCACACCCTTACGTCCGTATATATATATATATATATATATATATATATAATATATATATATATATACACACAAATGGGTGGGGGCGGAGTGCGAATGTATGTATATGTATATATTGCTATATATAAAGTCTGTTTCGTTGACTCCTTATCACAACATCTTCGAACTGTTTCGTTATCTGCCATTATTATTGATCTGTATATGACTGGTTGAGAAACCTGTTCACAACAGATAATGAGTTCGGAAAGCCCTTCGGGCATTCTCGGGTATCTTCGTGCTATTCGTCTACCCTGGAGCTTATATCACGACTATCGGAATGCAACAAAGTTTATAATCATTCCTCATGGATATGCAATGATTGATACACCCCACGGCTTTAAACACTACCACACTCTATACATCAGTGTTGGGGTGTATGTGCATCCTCACACACATACACACACATACACACACTCACACACACATATCTACATATTTATGTGATGTTAGTATGCGTACACATACACGTGTATATATATGTGTGTGTGAGTGTAATATTTGTTATTGTCGTTCTTATTAAGGCGGTCAGATGGCAGAATCGATAGTACGCCGGACAATAGGTTTAGCGGCATTTCGTCCGCCTTTACATTCTGATATTAAATTCCGCCGACTTGGACTTTACCTTTCATCCTTTCGGATGATAGATAAAATAACTATCAGTTGAACAGTGCAGGTCGATTACGTCCCCCCCCCCACTCCGAATTCAGTACGTGCACGGAGAGTAGAGAGAATTATTATCATTATTATTATTATTATTTAATCGGCAAAAGTTTAAAAGTAATTAAAGACCAGAGAGCTACTTAGCGGACTTTATTCACCGATATATATAAATTTTGAAAAATGTTATCCTATATCAGATGTAAATTTGTTACCATTCACTTCGGGACTTTTGCCGACTCTATGTGAGTTTCGTGACCAAATTACACGTGTGCTGAGCCTTACTACAGAATTTCTATTTGGGTATATTTGGGGTACTTAAATGAACTCATGACTTTGCATCTATTTTTTCCATGGGTGTATGTAAGTATCCCATTTATTTCTTATCGCGTTCTCCACTGATTAATCCATAAATCCTTTATGGATTAATCCAGAAATCGGTCTGATTCGGTGATAACGAAATTTAAAAAAAATTCTGTTAGCTTGCTTTCCTCGCTGTATATTCACAGTGAAAAATATTGTATGTGGTAATTGACGATATAAAGTCTATTTCTCAGCATATTGGCATAGAAAATGTTTTCTTTTGTCTTATTTATCATTGGATATATATATATATATATATATATATATATATATATATATATATATATACATATATAGTTGAGATATATAGAAAAACAAAAGACAGAGACAGGTGTATGAACGACAAGCAAGTGTAATAGTGTGACACTCCGGAAAATGGAAAAAAGTCTTTTACGTTTCGAGCCTACGCTCTTTGACAGAAAGGAATAAGAGAAAATTTAGAGAGAGAATGAAAAAAAAACTTGTAGATTTAACAGTCTGAACATAATTACAGTGATAACGAAATATGTACTTTGTAAGTTGATCTATTCGGTATTGTTACAAAATGGCGAATATTTCTCAGCAGGCTTATTGAACGTTTTGTTTTGTTGCAATAATCACAGCCATGATGTAAATGCATGAGCATATATACATTATATATATATATTAACGTGTATAATACACATACACACGCCCTCATATGTATAGGGGTGGCGTAATTTTTCTGTGTATGACTGTAGTATAAAAAACAATCCTGTCTGTGTATGGAGTTGATGTATGTACACAGGTACAGAATAACTCTTAAATCACTTGCATTCTCACGCATTCGCAAACATTCATCTGTCTGTCTGTATGGGTAGGTTGATAGATAGATAGATAGATAGATGGATAGAACGGATTGATAAATTGTTCGACAGACTGATAGGTAAATAAATGGGTGGATGACTCGACACATAGATAAATATATGTATGGCTAGATGTATGGAGAGATACATAGAAAGGTAGATGAATGGATAGAAGGAAGGAGAGATAAATAGATGCATAGATAGATATAATGTGCTTCGATCAGTTCCGCATGTAAAACACACAGCTAAGCCGTCACTTACAAAGCAAAACAAATATGTCGGTAGTCGAACATTTGGTCACACAGCCATACTAACACACAACCACACTAACACACCACGAACTTGTACATACACATAAACACATCTCCATAGAGATAACTACAGAATGAACTTCACATTTGCAAGCGAAACTGTAAAAATGCTCTAGCATCGACGAAAGTAATGGCGGCGGCCGTGCCCCTAACCGGGTCTGCTCTGCTGGGACTTTAAGTTAAATGATGTAAAGAGCGCTCCGCCAATTGTGACGCCTGCGGCCAGACGCTAGATGACAGCTCAATTGTACAGTTTATTCATTGAGTTGCTAACTGGGGAGAAAGGCTTTCTTTTATGATTCCATTTCATTGAATGGACGATTCGTCACTTAATTCGTCACAGCATGGGAAGTGAATAGTATTATAAACGTATATGTATAGATATGGGTATATGGAAGTATGTAAGTGTGAATATATATATATATATATATATATATATATATATATATATATATATATGTACACACACTTATATGTATGGATGTATAAATACACACACACACTTATATGTATATATGCATACATGTATATGTATGTATATATATATTTGTATATGTATGTATGTATATATATATATGTATATGTATGTATATATATATATTTGTATATACAAATATGTGTATGTATATATGTATAAACATATATGTATATATATATAGTCTAAGTATATAATATAATTCATGTGTGTATCTACGTATGTGTGTATATACACACATATATACACGCATATATATATATATAGTCTAAGTATATAATATAATTCATCTGTGTATCTATGTATGTGTGTATATATATATACATGCATATACATATACACATTCGCACATTTATATATGGAGATTACGTGTGCAAATGTGTATAAGGAGAAAATGAGGTGCGGAATTGTAATGCGAAAGCACTGGCGTGACCCAGTCCTGCCTTTGTTCCCGCTACGTTTATTTAATTGTTAAGGGCGAAAGGAGAAACACGGCCTCGTCCAACCGTTCACCCCTCCCTCCGTCTACTCAACCATTCCTGCCTTGATCCATCCACCCACGTTTCGATATATCGATTTTTCTCACCATCCACCCGCCACCCTATCCGCCTCTTTATCTACGATTTGATCCTTCATCTTCAATCGTTCGCCCATCCATAAAACTAACCATGCACCCGGCCATCTGTCTTTCCAGTCATCCAACCACCCAACCATTCAAATATCATTGGATGTGTGTGTGTGTGTGTGTTCCACTATCTCTCTTTCTCTCTCTCTCTCTCTCTCTCTTTCTCTCTGTCTTCTGAGGGAAATGCTCCGGTCATTGAAAAGAGTATTTAGAGACAAAAAGATGGAATTTAGGGTTAGACGCAAAAATATTTTCTGAAACAAACAACTCCCAACATGATTCTGCCTTTCCTCGTATACCCAGCAGAATGGAAAGTTCCGAAGAACAACAAAATGTTATAGAATATAGGCTCTTCCATGAAGCGTCTTTCGAATAATTATAGAAAGAATTTTGTATCTTTAGTCAAACGAATGTACCCCTGTACTTGCTTTGGTCTTTGGCACTTCAATCTCCCTATTTAGCTGAACTGCTAGGTTACAGGGACATAAAGAAACCTGCACTGGTTGTCAAGTGTCCATGGGGTAAACATACACACAAACACACATCTGTATGCGACTGGCTTCTTTCAGTTTCCATCGACCAAGTCCACTCACAAGTTTGTGGTCGGCTTCAGGCTATAGTGGAAGACACTTACTCAAGGTGACACGCAGTGGGACTGAACCCGGAACTATTTGGTTGCAAAGCAAACATGTTACCACACAGCCACGCCTGCGCCTAATAATAAAACTGTCTTATTCTGTAATATGTCTGAGATAATATCTGGCGGCGAAGTAAGAGAATAGCGGACTGGATAAAATGTTTTGTAGCATCTATTTGAAACTTTATGATATGAGAAAAATCCTGGGCTTGATTCTTTCGACTATATTTCTTCAAGGCGGTGCCCCAGCAGGGTCGCGGTCTAAAGACTGAAGCAAATAAGAACATGAAGAAATATACACACATATTTTTGATAACTATCATATTGCCTTGCATAATAAAACCATTCGTATCTTTACTTCGTTACGAGCTAAAAGTTGCACATCTCTTGAAGAATGGTTTAATGACGTACATGCCAACCAATCAACGTCTGCTATGATATTGCAACAATATTCTTGTATACCAAATATATATTTAAAAAATTATTGTTCTATTTTTCGTGATCGTCCGATGATCGGTACGAAGGCTTTCAGTGTTGTAATTCATGAATTTTCATTTTCCAGACGATTATGTGTGTCTGTGTGCATTTATACTTAGATTTATGTATGTAGACATTTACACGACATACATACATACATACATACATACATACACATGCATAAGCATGTGTGTGTGAATATATGGAAATACATGCATACACACACACACACATAATTTACAAACAGCTGTCAGTAATGAATACAAAGGCTAAAGACAACCACATTCAAAGCAGATTCACACAAAGACATAAACAGCACACACGATTGCATACATACACGCATATGCGCGTGTATACATGTATACACACGCATACATATACATGTATATATACATTCATATATATACACATACACACACACATGTTATTACTGAAATCAATATGAGGTATAACAAGATGCATTTAAAAGCCCCGAACCTATAATTCCGGGCATGTTTCCTTTCTGAGTCATTGCATCCAGATCGAATTATTTTCTATACCCGATTTCTATTTTTATCTACACTAAAATGCTGTTACCTATCTGCATGTACACCAACACATACATGCGCATAGACGCATATATGTATATGTGCATATGTACACGTATTTGTGTGAGTAGATATATATATATATATATATATATATATATATATATATCGCCATCCGTTAGAGAAAAAAATGTGTAGTTTGGAATCAGTAGTTCTTTGACTGCTATTTCTAAAATTCAGTATGTCGGAGAAGCAACTCATGCTAATCCCTGTATATTTATGATTATATATATATATATATATATATATATATATATATATATATATATATATATATATATATATATATGCGTCTTTTTCTTTACTTTTCTATCTACGTATCAAACTGCCTGCATATATATATATATATATATATATATATATATATACACGCACAACCACGAACATAGGCAATTAAGTATCTCACTATATAACATATCTTTCTCTTTCACACACACACACATTCACGCACATATATATTGTGTGTGTGTGTGGTTATGTATGGGTGGCTATATTGTGTTCACTTATACACAGACCCCCCCCCCCCCCCACAAACACACACAAACACATATATATTTATATACACACGGTTCATTCTAGACGTACGTCTAAAGGTGGAAAATAATTTTAAACGAATCCCTTTCGTGCCGAAGACTTACAAAAAAGTAAGTATAATACAATTAAAATAAAATAGAAATAACATATATATAAATATAAATAAGAGACAAGCCATCAGTCACCAGTCACCATTGACTGATCAATGATATCGGAATGATTACGATTGATTGTAAACCAAACTAAAAAAAAAAAAGCAAAATGAATGCCAGCGTCCCCTAAAACAAATATTTAAATATTGTGTGAGCTTAGTAATTTATGCATAGGTAACCTAGAGTGAAGACATTATTCAACGGAAAACCCATTTCCTTAGTAAGGAATTTATTATTATTATTATTATTATTATTATTTGAAAGGCTGATATTCTAATCTTAGCAATTTAGAATTGCGTTTTGTTTTTTTTCTGTTTTAGTAGCTTGTTTCAATTATATTTTTTATTTTGTATATTCTATCTATCTATCTCTACCTACCTCCTACCTACCTGTCTGTCTGTCTATCTATCTATCTATCTATCTATCTATCTATCTACCTGTGTCTGTTTATCTACGTAGTTTTCTGTCTGTCTAGCTATCTATTTTACACAATCCTCTTTGCCTAACTATTACTTATCCATCTTTGTATCTCTGTCTGTTCCTCCCTCTCTCTCTTTCTCTCTGCACATGATTTATATATATATATATATATATATATATATATATATATATATATATATAATAATATCAGGCTATATATTTCAGGCAGATAAATAATTGTATGTATGTTCTATAAACACACACACACACACGCACGTATATATATATGAATGCAATAAGCTGTGTGCGCGGGTATACATATTGTGTAAATACACACACACACACACACACACACACACACACACACACACACACACACACACACACACACACACTTTAATATTACTGTTTCCCTGCTTTTAACTCCATTCCCCATTTCAATATTCATCCTTTTTAATCTTCCGTTTTCTTCTTTGCTTTTGCTGCATTTATTGTTTTTGGTTTTTTTTTCAATCTATTTATTTTTTGTCTTTCCTACTTTGTGTTTTTCTTCTCCAAACTTATTTCAATTCTACTCTCTTTTTCATTCATTTTTTTCTTATGCTATTTTCCTTTCATTTTCTTTCGTACAAATACACAAGAATCACACACGCGTCCATTACAGATATATACACAAATACACACACACACACACACACACACACCGAAACAAAAATAATTGTGTAATTCACACTTCTCTCTTACAACGTTCAAAGTCCCTTCTTATTTCTATTTCCTAATGTATAGCTAACATTTTAACGAAATTACAGTTATGACATACCTTAAAAACATAAGTGACAAACGCAAAGCAGCATAATATATATATTTTGCCATCGTTTTCTAGTCACGTAAAGAAAAATCTAATAATTTTAATTTAGTCACATGATGCCG
>NC_142952.1:35123880-35140302 GCF_046866305.1 Octopus bimaculoides | reverse complement strand
GTATTTTCTTCATTTCCTTTTCCCATTAATTTCTAACAGTTGCAAGTCTTACTGCGGATGCCATGGCCCTTATTTGAATATAGTAACCCTACAATGCCTTTATTCAAAATTTAAGAATCTTTTCGTTACATCTCTCAAACGGCAGCAGACATCATTTGCTGTTTAGTTAACGTTTCTCTCGCAAGACGCCATTTTAATATATTAATGTAACATATCTTTGACACAGCGTGATATATAACCAACATGGCTCCGACACTATTGCATGTTCGTAGGCGTTAGATATCCTGTCTCTGCCGCAGAGCGATATTTTCTAAACGTTTTGTAGGCATGTCTCCCTGTTGCAGTCGGGCGGCATTTTTCATGTTTAGTTTGCATCAATTCAAAGCGTCCTCATCTATTCATATGGACACACACGTGTGTGTGTGTGTGTATGTGTGCGTGCGCACATACACACAGGTATGATTAAAGTCATTTTGTTAAAGCAAGTTTAAGAATAACAACACAACCATCATGTCAGCCATGATGCTAAGAATAAAGTTAAATGTATTATGAATACCAAGTTGACTGGGAACTGCACAGAGTACACACACACACAAACACACACACACATACACACGCACACACACATACTTATTCATTCACACACACTTGATGTATTTTAACGACCCATGTCGGATGAATGATATGTTGACCTCAGCAAGATTTGAACTCAAGGATGTAAATTTTCGTACTTTTGTACATCTCACTAAGCGTTTTGTCCGACTCTAACGATTTGGCCACAAAATGAGAAGGATTTCAGATTTTGGCACAGAGCCATTTTGGTTTTGAACGGTGGAGGATAATCGATTACATCGACCCCCAGTTCTCAAATCGTACTTAGTTTATCGATCCCGAAAGGATGAAAGGCCTCGTCGGAATTGGAGCTCAGAACACATTTTGCCCGGCGTGCTAACGATTCTGCCAGAATTTAATAATGGTAACAAATTGTGGCGATCACCATTAGCGTGATGTCAGCGATGATGTTGGTCACGATGACAGCGACGTCGATGGCGATATCGGCGGCGGCGGATGTGACGATGACGATGGATCTGTAAGTGGCAATGTTGTTAATGATGAGAATTATGGTGATTTTGACATCGATATGTAATCGATCGCGATAATATGGGCTACAGCTCGGAATTCTGATGAGATAATGTATTTTTCTCTCCGTTTACAACACCCCCATCTTTCTTCTGTCTTTTATCTCTTCTCACCTCTTTTTTTTTCTCTTCGGATTTCATTCAGTTCCTCTGTCCTTTCTACCCCTCTCTCTCTTTCTCTCTCTTTCTCTCTCTCTCTCTCTCTGTCACTCTCTCTCTCTCTCTCTCTCTCTTCTACTTCACTCCCTCACACCTTCACTCAATAAATAAATAAATACACGAAACACAAAGAATGTTCCTCTTTGTCCGACAACATTTCACAATCAAATGAAGGAACGGAACATCGTTCCAGCTTCGTAAATGGCACCTCTGGCTTGTAGAGAGCCTTGGAAGCTCTCACCTTACCTACCCGCCACCTACCTAGTTATCTACATTCATACCTACCTACCTACTTACCTGCCTACCTACCTACCCATCCATCTACCTTCACTTCCCTATCCATTGATTTAACCTTCTACGATGAAGGCTAACTCCACTGCCCTCACTCCTTGCTTTCTTTTATCTTCTATACTAGCACCATCGCTACCATCAACACCACGTAGACAACCACCACTACCACCACACTAACAACTATCACTGCAACTGCCACCATTATTAGCTGCCGTCACCATTTGACTGTCGTAAGAACCACCACCACAGCCATTCACCACCATTCACACTAATGCAACATCCACTACCACTGTCACCACAGCCTCCTCCAACACTGAGGCCACTACAACAACAGTACCAACAACAGCAACTAATGTTAGCACAACTAAAACCGTCACCATTTGATGCTCCTAAAGGGTCACCACAACCACCACCACTACAACCGCCGTCACCATCACCACCACCACCACCACTACAACCGCCGTCACCATCACCACCACCACCATCACTACAACCACCGTCACCATCACCACAACCATCACAATTCACACCAATACAATACCCGCCTACCTCCACCACCACCACCACAACTCAAACGTTCCCCATCGCCACCAGTCACCTCCCTCTCCACCTATCGTTATCTCAAATACCCTTTTATATTTCTTTCCCGCTCTTCCCCCTTCACCCCTTTCTCTCTATTCCTTTTTCATTATTTCTTTCTCTTTCCTCACATCTTCTCTCTTTCCTCACATCTTCTCTCTTTCTTTTGCTATGTTCTCTCTCTCTCACTCCATTTTTCCTTCCTTTTTCCCATCCTCCTCCTTTAACCCTCCTCCCTCTATCATATCTTCATCTATTTCCCTTCCCTGTCATGCCCACCTCTCTTTATCTCTCCACCCCTATCTATAACTATCACCTCTCTCTCTCACTGTTTCTCTTGCTTTTCTTTCTTTCTATCTCCCTTTTCTTTTGTCTCCCATCCTCTCTTCCTGTCACTCTCTACCTCTTCATTTCTCTATCCATTTGGTGGTGATAATTCTTACCTACCTGTCCTGCTCGCTCTCTATTTATCTATCTGCTTATATATCTATTACCATCTCTTTAACTCTCTCTTTCTCTTTCGCTTCCTCTCTCTCTTTCTCACCTTTATTTCTCTTGCTCTCTCTTCTTTGTATTTCTCTTACTTTCTACCCCACCTCTCTCAAATATTCTCTACCCTTCTTAACTACCTCTGTCGTATTTTCACCACCCCAATGGACACCCTTATCTCAATTTCAGCTTCTCATTATCTATTCCCTCTACCTCTCTTTTAACCCCTACCTCCTCTTTCGTTTTCATCCACCTCTAAACCTCATCTATTTACCACCACCACCACCACTAATACCGCCGCGCAGTCCCTCCGTCTCATTTCATTTACGCCCATCCCCTATTATATTCCCCTGACCCTTTCCCTTTACTTCTCATTTTTGCCACTACAACCTCCCACTGCCCCTCATTTTCCCCACCCCACCAATGTATCTCTTATTATGACTGCCACTCGCTACTACAACCTAAACACTGTCTCTCTTTCTCTCTCTCTCTCTCTGTCATTTTCGCCATTACACCCTTATCCTCACCTCGCTCATTACCACCATCCCCACGACCCCATCTCATCTTCACCACCACTACCACCACACCACCACCACCACCTGCCCCAGCATCCCCATCACAACCATCACTGATCTGCCACCAACTCATTTTCATCAACACCACCACAACCACTAATACCATTACTACCTCTCTCTCTCTCTGCTCCTCATTTTCCTCTACCACTACTACTACCACCAACACCCCCACCACCACCGCCACCCCCAGCCCTCTCTAGTTCCATGGCGGCGACCGAGAGACAAGAAGAACCTCATAATTCTGTTAGTGACCAAACCGAGTCCCTACATTATGTTTAAGGCTATAATATGCAGGATCAAAATAAGATAAGCTTTTAGGGCTCTTTTACTCCCTTTTTCTGATTTTCGGCTTTTATTTATTATCATCATTATTTTTATTATTATTATTATTATTATTATTATTATTATTATTATTATTTTTATTATCATTTTTATTATTATTATTATTATTATTATTATTATTATTATTTCTATTGTTATTTTTGGTGTTTCTCTTCCTTTTTCTGTGTCAGATCTGATAAACCGAGAAGCATTCATTGTTTTCGTGTTGATGATGATGATGATGATATTAGTGTCTGTGGTGGTGGCGATGTAGGTGATGCTGCATCTTCTCCGTTCCCTGATTTTTCTATGTGACGTCCATCGATGTGTTATCGTCGTCATCGTTGTTGTTGTTGTTAATGGCGTTTTCGGTTTCGTAAATTGTCTCTGTTCAGTTTTATCAAGATATTTCCTCCTCATCATCATCATCATCACCACCACCATCATGACCATTGTCAGCATCATCGTCATCATCATCTCCCCTAACTTATTCTATACTTTTCTTCTTCTTCATTCCTACTCCTCCCGCTCCTTCTTGTTCCCAGCCACTGAAGTTCGATCCGCTCTCGATTGAAACCATACCGCTTAAAAAATAAGGGCTAATGGTCGTCCACGATACATAAAGGAAAACAAGATGGTCACGGCTGGAATGTCTTTGATCATGTGATAGAACTGGATTAATCCAGGGCTGAAAAAACAACAATATCGATTTCTTCCGTTGTGAGCCAACAAGGAAGCCTCTACACGGTCGCACAAACAACGAGAAATAACAGCTGAGTTCCACTCATTCCATACACTAGAGCAGTGCTTCGCAACCAGTTTTTACCTATGGATCCCTTTGATTCCAATTTTTACTCTACCGATGTTGGTATGTTTACGTTCCTGTAACTTAGCGGTTCGGTATAAGAGAACGATAGAACAAGCACTAGGCTTACAAAGAATAAGTCCTAGGGTCGATTAGTTCGACTAAAAACGATGCTCCAGCATGGCGGCAGTCAAATGGCTGAAACAAGATGCTCGGTGATATTTCTTCCGACTTAATGTTTGAGTTCGAATGTCGGCGGTTGCCGATTTCGCCTTTCTTCCCTTCAGGGTCAATAATAAAAGAATTAGTTTTGTACTGGGGTAGCTGTAATTGACTACCCCTTTCACACAAATTGCTGGCCTTGTGCCAAAAGGCGGCGAGCTGGCAGAATCGTTAGCACAACGGGCGAAATGCTTAGTGGTATTTTGTGTGTCTTTACGTCCTGAGTTCATAGTCCACCGAGGTCGACTTTGCCTTTCATCCTTTCGGGGTCGATAAATTAAGAACCAGTTGTGTACTGGGGTCGATCTAATCGACTCCCCCCCTCTAAATTGTGCCTATAGTAAAGATTGTTATTATTATTATTATTTTTAAACATCGCACGGAGATCGTTAGCACCAACGATGGTTATTGTTCACTCCTTGGTAATGAGCATTTTGCTCGAAACGGTTTTATATAAGTATTTGTGTGTGTGTATACGTATCCAATTGTATATATGCATTGATGAACACGTGCGTGTACATGCCTCTCTGTATATTTTTGCATATGTGCATGCATGTATGTCTCTGTGTTTACAGATATATACGTTTATATGTGTGCTTGTGTGTGTATCTCTCTCTCTATATATATATATGTATATATATATATATATATATATGTGTGTGTGTGTAAGTGTTGTGTGTGAGCGGGCGTTCCTAAGTGTACTGAGTGACAGATTGACAAGAAAAAGTGATTATGAGAACGAACATAATATATATAAGGCGAGTGTATAATGATGAAAATAACATTCTACAACAGCAATAACGACCACAGGAACAACAACAACATCAAAAGCAACAACAACTACTCACTCAAAATACACACACACACACACACACGTATATATACGTATACGCACATACATACATACATACATACGTAGATAAGAGAAAGAATTTGGAGAATAGAATGGAGTTTTGTTTTTTGTTTTTTTTGCGTTGCTTGTTGGAGTGAATTAAGCGGTAAATGGACCATAATCGTGTCTTTGGAAATGGTGAGTACTTAGTAAAAGAGTCAGTGAACGAAAATACGAAATCTAATGTCTTTAGCTGTCACATTGCATTGTTATAAACCCAGGCTGGTTATATACACTCGGTGGCGGTGCGGTGGGGGTGTTCTTCACACACACACACACACACACACACACACATATCTGTCTCTGTGAGTGCCTGTGTAAATACACACACACATACATACATAGGCGTTTATGTATGTATGTGTGTGTGTGTAGTTGTCTATTTACGCATATATATTTTCATATATGATGCAATGTAAATATATACATACGTATATTCATATATGTTAGTTCATGCAATCACATGCACACACACACACCAAGGTGTGTATATATGTACACACACCTATATATATATATATATATATATATATATATATATATATATATATATATACGAATTTAGATATACTACACATACACTTATATATATATATATATATATATATATAGACACATGTGTCTATATACACACACACACATATGAACATGTGTATGTACGTGCGCGCGCACACACACACACACACACGCACTCACATCCTGTCGGCCTGATTATCACTAATTAGATTAGATTAGATTAGAGACACTCTAAGATTTGGTCCATCATTCTTCGGAGTAATTTCTTTCGCGTCTCTTGTTGTTGTTGTTGCTTCTCTGCTTTCCACTGTATCTGGCTGTGAAGGCTTTCTGTGTCACCTATCATTATTATTATTATTATTATTATTATTATTATTATTATTATTATTATTATTATCCTTTTGTTTCCATATTGCTGGTGTTGCCCTGTAGATATACTCATCCATTTTAACTTTAAGTCAGCCATATTACATTCTTCACATCATCGTCTTGTACTATTGCAATACATCCCTATTCTCTCTCTCTACACCTTTACTCTACTCCGTCCACCACCCTCTTCTCTCTCTCTCTCTCTCTCTCTCTCTCTCTCTCTCTCTTATACACACTCATACTGCTCCTCGTTGTCATTGTTGTTGCACGTCGGGCAAAGTGCTTAGCGGCATTTCGTCCGTCTTTACATTCTGATTTCGAATTCCGTCGAGGTCGACTTTGCCTTTCATCCTTTCAGGGTCGATAAATTAAGTACCAGTTGCGTACTTAATGAAAGGCAAAGTCGACCTCGACGGGATTCGAACTCAGAACGTCAAGACGAATGAAATGCCGCCAAGCATTTGGCCAGGCGTGCCAACGAGTATTCCGGGTGGCCATAATAATAATCATAATAATAATAATTATAAGATCTCTGACGTTTCTAGCAGAACATTCAGTGATATTTAACGGTCATAATGGAAATCAATTAGAAGCGAGGGGGAGGGGCATGCTGGGGGTTGGAGGGTGGGTTGTCTGTTTCTTAGTCACGCCATCATTGGTAATCACCACGTGTGTTTCAATAATAAATGTTATATGATTATCACGTGATGACGATATCGGTTTATTATATCATGTTGATATCGTGTCGTCTCTAGTTGTCATGATGAATAAGTTCCATAATGCCGTTGGGATTTCGGAAATGGTGGCGGCGGTGATGGGCGGTGTCAGTCGAAGTGGACGAGCTCAGTGGCGGGTGGGGGTGGGGAGCACTGAACATCATGAAAATAGCTACGTGTGTATCAAGCGGTCAATAACACCAGAACGATCCGTGAGATCATCTTTGTCATCATCCCACTTCTTTTTTCTATCTCTTTCTCTCTCTCTTAATGATCCGTGTGACCATTTCTGTCATCGCTCGCCCCCCACCTCCCTCCCTCTCTCTCACACACACTTTATATCCCTCTCACTCTCCCTTTCTCTCTCTTCCATCCGCTCTCTCTTTTTCTCTTCTCCTCTAAGCGCTTTGAAAACGAGGAAAACATGAAACCAACTCGGGAATACAACGAAATCAATCTCCGTCTACGTAATGAACACTCTCAACTATTTCGTTTTTTTTTTAAAACCCCATTCTTATGACAATGGTGAACTTTTGATAACCACTTCGTGACACCTGTTTACAGATAAGGGAATCGATCTATCGAAATATTTCTATTTGCTCAGTTACTTAATCACGTGGTATATTGATAATATTTGGACATTTACGCCGAAGACGAAGACCTCCTGCGTTCCCACAGTGGGCATCCTTTGGTCGTTTCGCTCCATGCTTGTTAAATTAACGTGCACGTGGCTGAATATCCCGCAGATATGGATGCCCTTAACGTAAATCCCTGGGTGCACCTGTGAGACAGCGTTTTTTTTTGGGAAATACATGTAATCAGATCTAGAATCGATGGATTCAACGATAACAGAATAAACAAAACGGTTATTGGTTCAATGAGAATTTCGTTGTTGAACACAAACCTGATGGAAGGAAATATTTCTGTAAGCGCTTTTCACAATCTCAGCTTTTGAATAAATTGTATGTTTCTTTTTTTTTTCTTCTACAGATGTACTACATGAATGGTGCTGCACTGTTGGAGACTGATATTGTAGCAGACAATGGAGTTTTACACGTGATCGACAAAATAGTTGTTCCAGTTGGCAGCAATAAGACTTTGGCGCAGTACCATAAACATCCCGATCTAAACAGTTTATCATTTGAGTAAGTAGACTAACTCTTTACTCATTAGTTTGATATAATGGTGATTTCCTTCCACAATTATGGAAGGAGAGAATGGTAAATATTCCACTACCGCTAGACATGGATCTGGAAGTAGTAGAAATGTTGTCAAAGAGCTTATAATTTCAGAAATGTGTTTGTTTATGGATTCAGCCTCCTTGGAGAATCTCTTCTCTGTGACTCAGATAAAATCTAATTCCTCCATCACAATCTGTTTGCCCTTCAAAGCATTTCAATTGTTTGAATATTTTGTGAAATGACATTAAAAATGTGAAACGTTGCGTGTAAGTGTATAATATTGTAAATAATAATAATAATAATCTTTTCTACTATGGACACAAAGCCTGAAATTGTGTGGGGAGGGACTCGTCGATTACATCGAATCCAAGTGTTTCACTGACACTTACTTTATCGACCCAAAAAGGCTGAAAGGCAAAGTCGACCTTGGTGGTATTTGAACTCAAAACGTAGTGACGAGCGAAATACCACTAAACATTTCACCTGGTGCGATAATAATAATAATAATAATAATAATAATAATAATTTTGGCACATGGCCAATAATTTTGATGGGGGTAGGCTGAATTTATGGAACTGTTAGAGGGCCCAGTGAGGTGTATTTGTTCCAGCTATTTGCCTTCCGACACTATTAACGTTTCTTAGTAACCCTATCTTGTTAAACTGTTTTAAACAGCTTATCAAACTGATGTCAACAGGTTATCATTTCCAGCTTTACAAACAACAAATAAGACATTAAAAGTCTAGATAATAAATGAATAGCTAAATGTTTAAGTATTTATAAATTGTATGGATTGCTAATTTGCTATTAATTTGATTATTCTAAACAAGCTATTATATAAATGACTGCTACAAACAGCTTGTAAACGTGTTGGCATTTTGATAATTAATCTTAACACATTGCTATTTTAATAAGTATTCAAAACACCTTGTTAAGTGAATATTATAAAAAACGTTGTTATTTTAGTGCCCTGAATAAATTGACATGTTAGTGACTATTCTAAACACTTCGATATTTCAATAGGTACTCTAATCAGGTTGACAACGAAGTGTTCTAAACGGTCGATCAGTTTACTATCAGTTTATTAAACGCATTCACATCACAGTGTCCTAAACACTTGTCCTTTAAATAAATCCTCTCATTTACAATATAGGCACAGGATTGACCTTCTGAAATCTAACGGTCCAGAAATCCTGAAATCTAATGGTCTTATAGTCCGCACTAATGTACAGTTACCTGTATCTTATTTCACGTGACAGACCAGACTATCAGACGCTGTGGCACATTGCTGGTCACTATGTATTATGCATTATTTTCGCCTTCAAATGACGCCGCCCCGCTGGCTAGACGAGCAGGCCAACATTCACCCCTCCCGCCCTTGATCAAGAGGTGGGACAAGAACAACGGGAAACGAAGGAGTTTGTTCAAGAACACAGTGCGCCGTCCGGTCTGGAAATCGAACCCACGGTATAGTGACCATGAGTGCGTCAGCCTGACCTCTAGGCCACGCGCCTTCACTATTTCATTTAATTATTTAAGTAAATTAAATATTCATTTAATATTTGTGTCGACGAAGGTGACCACTCTTGGTTTGGGGAAAACCAGTTAACCGGAAAGGCTTCGGAACCAATGGTTCCGGAAAATCGATTATACATTTGTACAATAAACACTTTGATTGCAATGATGTGAAATAACTGTTTGATAAAGTAATTTTAAATTCTTTATAGAATTGATGCACATAATTATTTAATTACTTAAACAACTCATTAGTTATTAAAATGATCTAAACAGCTTATAATCATTGTAAGTTAAACAACATATTTGATAATTTAAACATTTTATAATTAACCCATGAAAAACAATTTAATTAAGTCATCTTTTGTGTCTTTGTTCTTTTGTTTGACCTTTAAATTAGTTGTCTTGTTCTTCAACCTCTCACTGGCGTACAAATTGATTTCGGTAAATTCATTTTTATTCTTTTTTTACGTTTGTATTACCGAAGACTTCGTACTTGGATATTATTGTGCCACATACTCAGCGAAGTAAACAAAAAGTTATTTTCATTACTTCTACATCCAGTATAAATTTCGTCTTTAGAAACATAACTGATATTGATTCGTTAGAAGTCACTAGAGCGGGAGAGAGAGAGAGAGAGAGAGACAGAGAGACAGAGAGAGAGAGACAGAGAGAGAGAGACAGAGAGAGAGTGTGTGAGTGAAGAATCGGTCTCAAATCCTGAGAGGCCCCGGCTCTGTTTGAACTCAAAATGTATTGACCCGGAAGACTAACATAAAGCATTTTGTGCAACGTTTTAGCGAATCTCCCAAATCGTTATCCAAGCATACACACACACACCTTTCCGCCTACCAATCGCAGAGACGTTGGAAATGGTCAGAACTCCACCAATTCTTCTTACGAAATTCTTAGAAATAACTTGCAAGTGAGGCTTTTAATATCCTTCTATTTACAACGTTTCGTCTTTTCTATAGCTTCATTATCAAGCACCATTTTATTTCAAATACAAACTTATGAAAACGTCTCATAACAAAATGACTGCGTATAATTGTAGGAATGAGTGTGTCTCTATGAAAGTGTGTAGGTGTGTGTGTGTGTGTCTGCGTGTGTGTTTGTGTGGATGCCATGCTTTAGAAATTGTCAGCAGCTTGTTAAGAAGTTGCCAAAACCTTCAATTTTCTTTGAATCTCCGCCTCACACGTAAAAACCTCCTATAACTGAAGGCTTTAAAGATGGCGGAAAATCCAAAACTGGGTCTTTTAGAACCCCCCAATGCTGTCTATGATCTTCTTCTACTTCTTATTACTTCATTATCAAACGATTATTTCAATAACAACGACAGCAACAACAACAAATTGGAATAATAACGGAAATACGAAGCAGACGTTGATCAGGAAATCTCGAATCACTGATAGGGCGTATGTAGCTGTGTCTTTATGTGTGTGTGAATGTGCGTGTGTGTATGTTAGTGTGTGCGCATAAACGTGTGCGTTTGTGAAGTTGTGTGTATGCGTGTGTGTGTGCGCGCGCAGATACCATACGTGTGTATGTATGTGTGCCCGAGCGAACGCCTACCTGTGTGTATGCGTGTATATTTATACGCTGATATAAGTTTATCTTTCTCTGTATGTGTGCGTTTGCGTATGTGTGTGTGTGTGTGTGTGTGTGTGTGTGTGTGTGTGTGTGCAAATTTGTTTGCATGCCCACGTTTGTGCCTGTGTGTATATACATACACACAGGTACACGCACATAGACATACAAACACACATAATGTCCGTACGTGGGTGTGTGTGTATATGTCTAAGTGTTTTTGAGTGTGTCTCTTTCCATGTGTGTGTGTGTGGGTTTTTGCGTATCTATTTGTGTATGCACGTATGTAGTTACATGCATACTTTTATGGGTGTGCATCTGTGTATAAACGTTGTTTATAAACTTGGTACAGCTTGTTAGTAAATTCTCCAAAATATGTACTTTAGCACCAACCCCCACCGCCATCACCCCACCCCATCACCAATCCTGCCCATTTCTATATTCCACCCTTCAACGATCACAATTCGCTTCTCTCCCCCCCCCCCAAACCTCGGCCGAACCTGACACAATAACTTGCTGCCTTGGTCTACCTCACCATGCCAGTCACCCACCCAATTCTGTCTTATTATACAAGAGAGAAGAGAGAGAGAGAGAGAGAGAGAGAGAGAGAGTTAGAGAAAGAAAGGGGGAGGAAAGAGAGTGTACAAAATCCACCAATGCACCCACCCACCCACACTCTCACGAATTCACCTCTCAGCCACTGGGCCTTACCACTGCCCCCGGACCCTAACCCTAACCCAACCATTCCTCTCCAACAAACGACAGAATCTCTAATTAATTATGCCAGTCCGTGCATGTTACTGCATATAATCTAGGTTTGTTGTGCCTATGCCCTAATTGCACCAGTTTGCAATTCGGACAAGCAACCTGTCTCAACTTGCTCTGTTCACTGGCCCCTATCGAACTAAGACATCTCCTGCTCCTTATTCGGTCGTGGGGTAGGGAGCAGCGTTAGGATAAGAGTGTGTACAGAGGGGAGGAGTCAGGAAAGACGTAGACCCTTCGTTACGATTGGACATTCGAAAGAAGTCCCACTTTCTTCCTTTTGCTCCTCTTCCTCCTCGCCCCTTTTCTTCTGGACTCCTTCTTCCTCCACCTTTTCTATTTCCTCCTTTTCTTTAATCCTCCTCCTTCCCTTTCACCCTTTTCTTCTCCTTGCTTTATTCTTCTCTTCCTCCTACTCCGTCACCTCCTCTTCTCCAGTTTCAATGTGGACACCTTGACCCAAACTGCATCTACGTGTTCGTTCGACCTGCTAAAAATAGCAGCCGACTCCCAACATACTATTGCAAAAAAAGAAGAAGAAAAAATAACAAAGCAAATGATGAGACACATTAACCAATGTAATCCTAAATCTCTTAAAAGACAGGATGGTCAAGGTTGGAAAACGGTTTAGTCATAGATTTGTTGCTCGACCGTGGCGGAATTGAGCCGAGATCCACGAAATCAACAGCACCAATAACAACAAGAGCTGACACTTCGTCGGTTACGACGACAAGTGTTCCAGTTGATCCGATCAACGGAATGGCCTGCTCGCGCAATCAGTGTACAAGTGGCTGAAGACTCCACAGACACGCGTGCCCTTAACTTAGTTCTGAAGGAGATTCAGCGTGTCACATAATTTGACAAGACTGACCCTTTGAATTACAGGTACTACTCAGTTTTGGCAGCTGAATGAATTGGAATAACGGAAAATGACAACAAGAATAGCAATGCCATCGACCTCCCCCCCCCCCCCAATAAGCAGATCAACAGCAGTAAGCAAAAGGAATGCAAAGAATACTAGCAACAACAACACTTTCCCCCCATTTCTGGCGACTGAATAACGTTGGTCTGAACAAATCTTAACCCCAATGAGACGGTGATGATGGATCTTCGTCGCTATCGAAGATGAGGGTTAAACTATTCGATCGAGTGAATTATTCCATCATTGGTGATACTTCCATATATACATGTACACACGCACGCACGCACACACACACTCACGAACATACTTGTTTAATTAAATATACACACATTCTGGTGCACTCTTATATGCATGCAAACACTCATACGCACATGTATATATATGCATGCAGACAAGTGCATGAATATATGTACTCGTATACATGCACATACACACTATACACGCATATACAAATATACATGTATACAAACACTATACAAGCGCATATATAAGCACATACATACATAGTACTTTCTACCTACACTTACGTCCACGCAGTCACATGACACGTGACGTGCCAGCACCCACCCCCACCTTTGATTCTCCCTCCCCTTCACCCTTCCTCCTACTTCCTTCATATCGTCAAGCGCCCCTCCTCATCTCCCCTCCCCCGTCTCATCTCATTATCGCTGCCCGTCGTTCACTAAGTCGAAAGAGTAGTGGTGGGAGGTTAGAGTAAACGTTCTCTTCAATTAGACATTTTGGCAAAGCATGCCGGGAAATAAATACTATCAATTTTGATAATGTTAGTGACGCTGCTACTACTGATGATGATGATGATGCTGGGGGGGACAAAAATAATAAAAATGATGATAATGATAGTGATATTTACAGTGATGATGATGATGATGACGACGACGCGGTTGGTGACATTGTTAATATCGTTTCATTATGATATCGATTACTACTGACAGTCTCAAGCATTATATATCTATATCTATATATATGTATATATATATATATATATATATATATATATGTGTGTGTGTGTGTGTGTGTGTGTTGGGACTCCGTTGGTTGCAACGACGAGCAGTCCAACTGATCTCCGATCAACAGTATAGCCTGCTCGTGAAATTAACGTGCAAGTGGCTGAGCACCCCACAGACACGCGTACCCTTAATGTAGTTCTCGGGGAGATTCAGTGTGACAAGGCTGGCCCCTTTGAAATTCAGGTGCTGGTCATCTTTGCCATGTGAGTGATCTGGAGCCCCGTGAGACCACACTAACCACACTGCCAACCGACAATTCTTATACTTAGAAATGCTTTCAGATGTAAAAGACAAAGCCAGGAATTTTGAAATATTGGCGCGGTGGAGGGGGGGGGGTACAGCCGATTCTAAGAACTCCTGTACTTCAATGATACTCTATTCTTTCGACTCAATGAAGGAGCGTGACTAAGTGGTTAGGAGTATTCGGCTCATGATTGCAAGGTTATGAGTTCGATAATCGGCGGTGCGTTGTATCCTTAAGCAAGACATTTTATTTCCTGTTGGTCCAGTCTACTCAGCTGGCGAAAATGAGTTGTACCAGTAATTACAAAAGGGCCAGCTTTGTCATATTCTGTGTCATGCTGAATCTCCCTGAGAACTACGTTAAGGGTACGTGTGTCTGTGGAATGCTCAACCACCTGTACGTTAATTACACGAGCAAACTATTCCGTTGATCGGATCAACTGGAACCCGTATCGTCGCAACTGACAAAATAGTAGTATTCTACCGACTCAGAAAAAATTGAAATGAAAATTTACTTTACTGCGATTCGAACTCAGAATGTAAAGAGTAATAGTTGTTAAGCAATACTCTGACGGCTGTACCATCTCCCGCCTTTAAGTCATTCAGAAACGAGGAGAAAATTGTGTCGTTGTTTCCAAGTCTCATGAAATACATTTGGTCGCCGGTGTAATCAGCAAATATCGTAAGGAACAATGGCGTAATTGAGTCGATGACTTACTGAGTAATTGAGTAGTTATATCGGTAATAGTGATCCATTATAAAGTGTAGTACTGTTTGCAATTTGCTTATATGTGTGTGTGTGCGCGCGCACATGTGTATGTATAGTGTAGGTATATATATAAAAGAATAGAAGTATATATATGTATATACATGTACAATGTGTGTTTGTATATGAACAAATATATATATATATATATATATATACGTATATATATACGTAAATATATATACACATATACGTATATATATATATATATATATATATATATATATATATATATATATATATATATATATATATATATTTATGCATATATATATACGTATATATGTGTGTATATATATATATATATATATATATATATATATATATATATGTATGTATAAATAAACTTTTAAATAATATGGGGATAAACAGTAACCAAAACATTCCAGTCTGTAGAAAACTATTTATCAACCTCAATATCAGACTAACGCAAGGATAACAAATAATTTATTGAGTTTTAAAAGATGTTTTAAATAACGATATATTTCCATAAGTTTACTAATTAAAAAAAAAACAGAATTGGTATGTATAGACACGTATTAATCACTTATGTATACGCATGCACACTATATATACTCATACACATACATATATATATATATACTACACACTCGCTGGTGTGGCTGTGTAGTAAGAAATTTGCTTTTTAAGCCACATGGTTCCGGCTTCAGTCCCACTGCGTGACAACTTGGGCGAGTGTCTTTTATTGTAGCCTCGGGCCAACCAAAATCTCGTGAGTGGATTTGGTAGACTGGAACTGAAAGAAGTCTGTTGTGTATGTATATTTCTGTGTGTGTTAACGATTTGCAGCCGTTTATTGAACACCTATTTCATATATCTTTATCTACCCCACCTCTGAAGAGATTCGAATTTCAAATAATTTTTAATTTAATTGATTAATTTTTATGAGGGTCTGAATTGAAACAGCTGCAAGAGATGATTGCCAATTTTATAGTAGAAGACACTTGCCCAAGGTGCCACGCAGTGGGACTGAACCTTGTACCATGTGGTTGGTAAGCAAGCTACTTACCACACAGCCACTCGTACGCCTTGGAAATAAATAATGTGAGGGGAACAAAAAGGAAGATGGAGGGAGGGAGGGTGAGCAAGTAGGGCCAGGTTGTTTGAAATGAGAAGACGTGGGCAAAACAGTTAGTGTTCAGGATGAAGTAAGTACGACTTACGGAGAGCGATGGTTCTTTAAACAGCCGAGTAGCAAAATGGCTGACTGCACTGATTAATTCAAATAACATTTTAAGTAAAAAATAAATTGTGGATTTATTAACATTCTTTATGATTTTCTTTGGCAATTAGAGCACTTTAAAAGGGAGATGGAGAA
>NC_142952.1:35108880-35116380 GCF_046866305.1 Octopus bimaculoides | reverse complement strand
TTTACAAACAATAACAGCTTTAATTACATACGAGGAGAGACATATTGCTTCAGATTTACGACAAGTTAACTGATATAGCAATCTGTGGCTGGTTCATCACCACTGGAAAATAATTACGTTATTTTCGTGTCGACAAAAATTCCTGCCTGCTACCTGTCATCGGTAGGATATGTCGACGAGAATGGAAACACCTCACCATTCTGCGATTCCCACCCAAAACCGTACAATGAGAAGGTTCTAGAAAATCGTATCATGCGTTGGCTTGAACGTGAGTGAGTGGTCGCTTAATAGATCAACCACTATTGTGGTTTGATCGTGATGTCTGCTCGGCTACCTAGCGATTCGGTTTCGTTTCACTGCTACAGTCACAAAGAATACAGCTATCATCTCTACAGTACAGTCAACATTTTCATGTCATCCTTTACAGACGCTGCAACAACCGTTACAGACTCTACAACTGCAGTCAATACAACAATGACTTATAGCAAAGCAAACACTATAGTGTTTGCTTTGCTTATTACAACAATCATTGTAAACACTTAAACTTCTACCAATACTACAATTTCTGCTGCAACAAGCTGGAGACATTGCCATGCCTATAAATTCTCACTGCAAATGCTACAGTTTCTAATATTTGTAAAACCACAACTGGAGAGAACGACCATAGCTACAATAACCAGTGGAGTCACTACCGTGACCACAAGCAACACTGCAAAACTACAACCGTGACAACGGTGCTCCCACTTACCCATAACGATCTGGAAACAAGTACGACTACAACTGCTGCTGTTGTTCGTCTTAAAACTAGAATGATTCGGTTGATAAAAAGAAAATACAAAAGACACAGAGAGAGAGAGGGCGATACACACACATACACACACAGATACACATAAACACTGCTGGTGGAAAACCAGAACAAAACGAGAAGCTGTGGAGGATCACTATGACATGAGTAGCGTGAGAGTAATAGGGAGAGAGAGAGAGAGAGAGAGAGAGAGAGAGGGAGATAGAGAGAGAGAGAGAGAGAGAAATTAGGAGAAATGGAATAGAAAAAGAGAGAAAGGGAAAAGAAAGTGGGGGAGAGAAAGAGTGGAAATGAAAATAGAAGAGAAATGTGAAAGAAAGCGACGTAGACGTAACGAGGGAAAGGGGGAAGAAGTAGAATTTGACAGAGGGGGAGAAGAGGTTGAATGAGAGAGAGAGAATAATGGAGAGAAAGAGAAGATGGCAGAGCACTGATTGGTGCATTTCCCTCTCCCTCACTCTCTTCTTCCCACTCGTTCCCCCCCGTCCATCGTCCTCTACACCCTTTCCCCTGTGTTGTAATTGTTTTTAGAATGGACGAAAAAGATGAGAGAGACTATCAAAGACGAATAAAAGGAAAGACAAAAAAGAAATAAAAGAGAATAAAGAAAGAGAAAATGAGGAGGAAAAGAAAGACTTGTTTTCTTTTGTGTCAGCTAATTAAATTAACAAATATTGATTAATTTTAATTGATACATAGACACTCTCATTTAAACACGAATACACAGAAATGATCTGGAATCGGACTGCCGAGGTTCATGCGCGTCTATGTAGGATATAAACACACAGAGGCACAAACGTATATATATATATATGTATATATTCAAATATTCATACATACATATATATATGCATATATATATTATTCATATATATATACGTATACACGCACACACACACACACACACACACACACACACACACACACACACACACACATATAAATACATACATATATAAATATATATATATATACATATGTATATACACATGTATATAAATACATGCATGTATAAATACATATATGTATATATATATATATATATATATACACACACAAATATATACATAGTTATACAAACATATATACATATATATGTGTCTATATACAGATATATATATATATGCATAAACACATATATACCCACAAACATATAAATACACACAATTATATATATATATAATGAATATGTGTGTGTGTGTTTGTATGTATATACACGCATATTTGTGTGTGTATAAATTCATATATATATTTTTTTCCCACGAGAGACTGTATAGCAATTTCGAAGTGTTAGTGAACCTTTCACCTGTAAAAAATTAATAAATATATACTCGACTGATGTGTTGCGTGATTCCTCATTTTAACGGTAAATTGTTTTATATACACCTTGACGTAGAAGCAGAGACACATAATGCAATTTTTCCATTTATCTGTTTCACTGTGTCTCTGCCGATATGCGTGAGTTTGTTTGAGTGCTTTCAGTACAAACAAGCCAGACTTGGCGAAACCATGAGGACGTCAGCAATAAAATCGTTATTTGTATTGGAATTATTTCATATATTGAGTCGCTTCGTCAGCCAGAGTCTGTTGTTTGGGGGATTTTAAAATGCTGCCAGAGGGACACTTGGTCAACAATTCCCAGCGATTACTACTATCATCGAAAACTTCAGTTCAATATATGACATACCATTCATTTAATATATGACTTAAGTTTGTGCATTTATATATATATATATATATATATATATACACATATATATGTTTGAGTGTATATATATATATATATATATATATATATATATATATATATATATATATATACACATATATACATATGTTTGAGTGTACATATATATATATATATGTTTGAATTTATATATATATGGTCGAGTGTTTATATTTATATATATGTGTGTGCGTCTGTTAGAGTATGTATGTATGTATGTATATATATATATATATATATATTATACTGTAAATACTTATTCACATGTAATTTTTCATTCATCTAAGTAATTATACATCATTTATTTAATCTATCTCTGTATCCTAAGATCTAATCCCCCTCAAGCCACTTTACCTTTCATGCCTCCGGGATAAAATATATTACCATTCAATAACTGGATTCTATATAATCGATTAACCCCACCCTCTCCAAATTTATTATCTTAGACCGATTTATTATCTTCCTTTTTTTAAGAACCTAAGTTGTAATTTGAGAGAGATTTAATTGGTTTTTCTAACAGGTTCACTGATCAAATCAACCCACTCCAATCACACACACACACACACACACACTTCTTTTGAGGGAACATCTGAATAGATTTTGGCGTCTTCAGTAGTTTCGGTCGGGTCACTAGTCTATGTTTTTCAGGTTTTGTAGCGCTAGATGCGTTTCTTTTGGAATCTATAACAGTGTAAGTACCCGGTGTCTACGAGTCCCAAACAATCTCCCTTTTCATCTTCATCGGGTTAACCATCCACAGTGTGGTAACGAGGTAACCATCCACAGGAATGAGGATGGATAGTTCGTTCTTTTGGCACATCTTATTATTGTGCTGTGGTCTATGTCACACTTACATGACTCACTGTAACACTTCTCCTTCTCAATAAACAAATGATCAGGAATAGAAATCGTTCGATAGCAATTAATCGTATCGTTATTTCAAATCTGTTGTTTTACTTGTTTTAGGCTTTCTGTAAAACATGGATTTCTAACTCTAACCCAAAACCCGTACATTTGGGGGTCTTGTGCAATATGGCTGAGTGAGCCCTATTAGTTAGAGTGGTCCTTTATTTCATTAACTTTCCTGGGTCAGAACATTGGTGACGTTTGAATTTCGATCATTAACCGAACGCGATTAACTGTACTTTTCCTGTTTCCGTTATAGAACTTCCTTCACTGAATCATAAAATATAAAAATCTTGTTTCATCTCCAGGAATCACTCTTTCAAAGAATGCATTTTCTGCATCAATAAACCACAACAGTTACTTGAACACAACAAGCCACTTAACCATTCTTCCGATCACTTGTCAAAATTCCTGGCAGCCGTTGTCTGCCACTCACTTTTGTATGCATTGGTGCTAATTATACAAAAATTAATCATTGTGCTAATTATATCATATATTATTATGTAATACATTTGAGACAATATGTTTAACAGACGATGTATCGATGTTTAAGTAATTGTTCATCCAATGATTACATAGTTTCACCCTGATTAATCAATCTCAATTCTTGATGACCAGCGCGATGTTTGCGCTGGAAGGAATAACCCCCCACCTACACACTGTTTAAAATTCTTGGCTTTAATTGTTGTTGTCGTTGTTGTTGTTGCTTAACCACGGGTCAAACCAGATTTAGCAGACAGTGTCACACCGTGACCACTCTGTCTTATGCCGTTTATTCTTTGAACACGACAAAATAGCAGGAATTTGGGGGAGATTTAGCTGCTACTTCTCATATTTCGTGTGGCCACATTAAGGTTTCATTGTTGACCTGTACCGTGTAATGTTATTGTCGTTGTTGTTGTCGTCATTGCTGGCAGAACCTGGTTATCTCTAATTGAATAGAACCATGGTCTCAAAGTGTTTCCAGTTTTTAAGGGTCCTACAATTATGGGAATCATGTGTGTGAGTGTGTGTGTGTGTGAGTGAATGTATACACACATGTATCCATAAATTATATTTACAATTTGAAAAATTGGGGGCAAAAATACAAAACAAATATGATCCATATTCAACAGCTTGCTTGCAACAAATGGAGCCCAGGCGGAAATGTTCTGATGTGTCTCATAAATTTTCATTTGTTTGCCCTTGTTTTCTAATAAACTCTGCTGAGTTATTCATTTTTTGTTTTTGTTTTTGAAGTTTTCAAACTGTAAGACTAATTTACGAACACCCTATGTATGTACGTACAGAACTGGATTAATAGAACTCCGTAGCAATTTATAAGGAAGTAGAGTATGATATATAAATATTTTATCCGCAAGCTAAGTTGCTTGCATAAGATATCTATCGTTTCATGTTACAAATCGTCGGAGTGATGATGAAAAGTCGACGAAATATCCTAATAGTGGAGGTCTCAAATATGAGGTTATAGCTTCGTATCTTGCAATCTTCCCCGCTTCTTTCTTTAGCCATAATATAAATAATTATAATTTTCAGAATTTAAAGTCGCTAAGGGTCATAAAATTTCTTTAAAAGTTGTTACGAAAAATCGTTAATACTTTTAAAAATAACATATTGGAAACTACTTTATTGAAAATCGAAATCTTGAAAATGTTAATGCATTTCAAAAAAGAAAAAAATACTTTAATATTAAAGATGGGTTTTTTTAAGGCGGAATGGCGTATAATAATAAAAAATAATCTGACTGTTGGGTGCGGGGTGATGGGGTTTATTTCTGATTATTCATAAGCAAAAATCTGTCAATTATGATGTATTCTTTGTGTATTTCGAGGCTAATTAAAGATGTCGCTCTATATACACACATATTTGTATTTATTTATGTATGTATAATGACTGTATTTACAATATTTAAAACACAATGTGAATTATAATACATAAAGATAAAAGCAAAATATGGAGGTTGTATAGCAAATGAAAGTGAATGACTTAAAACATCTATGGCGGACAACTTTAGTCTATAATAAGGTTTGGTCTAACCGCTTTTGTTTTCGGTTGTATCGTTAAGTAAGTGTACAAAAGGTAAATTATGCAGATAATAATTTAAATTATAGTAGAGAGAGAGAATATGATAAGAAAAGTCGATAATGTATAAAATATCTTATTGTATATTCTTACACAGACAGACTATAATAAGCGACAAAACAATATTTAATACAACGTCTGGCCGAACTACTCATTATTATTTAATGAAGCAGTGTTTTTATTGCTTTTTTTTATTTAATGAAGGGTCTTATTGATGTAGTAAGGGGAAATATGAGAGACTAGGCTGAGTGTAAGAGTCGGAAGGTCAAAATCATAAATTAAAATAAAATATAATGAGATCAAAGTCAGGGTAGAAATATTTTAGCGTCGTTGAGATTGATAAATTGGTGCTTTTTAATTTACATTGTTCTTACAAGTCTCCTGCAATCTACCAGGTAGCACACACACACACACACACACACACACACACACACACACACACACACACACACACGTGTAAGTGTATGTATTCACATATAATTTGAAATCTTGGAACGAGGCCAGCAATTGTAGCGGAAGTGAGTCTATTACATTATCACTTATTTTACTTATTTTATCGACCCAGAAGACATTTCAACCCGGAACTTAAAAACAGCCGGAAGAAATGCTACAAAGCATTTTGTTTCAAACCTAACAATTCTCCCAGCTTCCTCTCCCCCACCCCATATATATATAGGCACATTATAACTGAGTGGTTAATGAATTTGCTTTGCAATCACGATGTTATGAGTTCGATTTCGCAATGTGGCACGATTTTCCATTACCCTTGGCCGAGGTTTGTATCGCTTGGCAATAGATCGATGAATGTTTGAGCAGGTCTTCCCGTACTGCGTCTCCGGTTCCTACAATAGTTCTTTGTGTATACTTCAGCCTCACTGTCGTGGAAATCGTAATTATCTTTGGGCAATTTTAATTGCTATCCTGATGGTGTTCTTCAATGCGACACATTGCCACTGCATTTTTTCATAATCGCACTGGACTATGCCCCGAAGTAAGCCATTGTTAATGAACTAAATTTCCACTTTACACTGACACAAAAGATAAGGAAACGAAACCCACCGTTATATATGATACATATTTTGCTGATGACATAGCTCTTTTATCAATTACCAGTGATCAGGCTGAAGAAGTTCTTCATAAGGTCGAATTCTTTGCCACAAAAATTACTGTAGTTCTAATTATTGTCATGATAATATAACTGCATAAATGCTTACGACAAAAAGGTTGAAAGTCAATAATAATTATAAAGGTAGATTAATCATTGATATGTTCTGTCTAGATTTAACTACACATGTTCATAAGCATTCCTTAAGTGAGGATTATATTTGGAGTTTAGGGGAAAGAAGGCATGACTACGAATATTGTTGAAGTTATGCGTCCCTAAAGTGTTCTACGACAATCTACGAGAATTATGACGTTAATCTTGTAATGTACTAGAATCGAATCTTTTGGGAGATGATATTTAAATCAAATTTAAATTTGGAAAATGGAGGATAAGGGGGGAAGGAATAGAATTAAAGGGATTAGTATACACACACACACACACACGTACGTACGTACGTATGCATACACGCACACATATACATACAAACACGCACGCATACACATACACACTCATATATGTATATACGGACGCATGTTCAGCAATTTAATGTGGAATTACAGCTAGATTAAATTGGCATCTCCTTTCAATGCGCATCATGACAATACAAGGTAGTATTACCATAATCATTGATGCACGTGGGATTATTAGAAACGTCCAAATGAATACATTTGTACGGACGCAGTTTTTTCGATGCAGTGTTTTGATATACGGAGAAAGAGGAAGGGATTAGAGAATATGGAGGACGTTGGAAACATCACGAATGAACTGTAAAGGTAAAACTGAGTCCAATAATAATAATAATAATAATAATAATGATGACGATGACGATAATGCAGTACCAGGCAAATTGCCCTCATGCAGAACCTGACACTATGC
>NC_142952.1:35093880-35098880 GCF_046866305.1 Octopus bimaculoides | reverse complement strand
ACATATTTACACATACACAGTTATACACATACATTTTCTTACGCATAGAGACACAGTTACACGTATGCACATTTAACACTCACACACACATCATTCCCCATTCCCATATACGCCCTCACACATCCTTACCCATCCCTAACGCTGACTACTTCAACGACTTCAACCTTCCGCCATATTTAACACACACCAAGTGTTTCCATCCGGCATTTTGATTGTTGTCGTTGTTGCTGTTGTTGTTGTTGTTGTGGTTCGCTTTATTTTGTTTTGACTGTTGTGGCAGGACAAGAGATGTTGCTATTTTCGATTTTATTGGATGACTCAGACGTAGAGGTGGTCACAGATGGACACAAACAGGTTGATGGAATTGGGCAAGAAGAATGACAGAGAGGGAGAGAACTATATAGTGTTTTATACAGTGACTTGCTCAGCGGCGAATCCCTACAAGTTCATTTCATTTTTTTATAACCTAAACATATCCTAGAAGATAAATAATTGGAATAAGGATGGAGCAGAGTGATTCAAGAGCGGCTTCGAACGACAACACACGCGCGGATAGGTAAGATTAGATAGAAAGAGATAGATAGACAGACAGACAGACAGATTGGATGGACGGACGGAGAGGCAGGCAACCAGACAGATAGATAAGACGCGTTCAGTTTGTATGGATTCAGGCCTCAGAAAGTGATTCTCCTAACTGGCAACACAACCTGCTGGAAATACCAATCACATATCTCTTTGTTTACTTTAAACAGAGAAGGTCATGTTGTCTAACTTTGTCCTAGATATGCAATGTCCGAACATAGCTGCCCTTGTACTAAACGTTTCTGTCAAAACAAAAATAAGTAAATAAATAAAAACTCATAATTTGTCCCTGTAAACACATTTCAGAAAGAAAAGCTGGGGTTGCAGTGGCCTAAAGTCCTTTGATCAAAGGTCATCTCGATCGGGCCAGGCCTTAGGCTAAACAAGAGCAACAACAATTTTTGAGACAAGATAATGAGAAATAGTCAGATTAACAATCAAATAATCTGTCCGATATATTTTCCATTCTAGACAAGCATTGCAATTTTTTGTGTCGCTTTTTCTTTGCTTGTCAGTGCAGTCAGTATACAATCAAAGAATTTCTAGTAGATTAGTTAGTTCTGAGACCAATTCTTATTGAAGAAAATGGAGAATATAAAGGAGGAGGAGGAAGAAGACGAAGAAAAAACCGGAAATAATTATTCGCAGATCACTTGACAGCGAAGATGCCGTGACAATAACATTTCATGGCAGCGAGAGAGGAAAGATAAGACAATTAAAATGGAGAATAATCGACGGCCGGATTCTTTAGAAGATAAATGATTATTAGCACGGAAGTGAATAGGAATAAGAAAAAGTAAAAAAGATTCGTGATGAAACGAAGCTATATCTTAATGTATATGTATACGCACATTTGCATATAAATACACACACCCATATTATATATACATTCATAGATATATATGTATATACATACATACATATATATATATATATATATATATATATATATATATATATATATACACACACAACAAACATATACATGTGTGTGTGTGTGTCTAAGGAAGCAAGTGACATCATCGAATTATTTATAATGCCCCAAATGAAAAGGAGAGTTAGATATGAATCTACATAGAGATGACGGTGGTTTACATAGAGATGACGGTGGTTTACATAGAGATGACGGTGGTTTACATAGAGATGACGGTAGCACAAATCAGAACCCAAATAGAAAGACTCGGAATAAGACAATCCATTACCTCGTTTCCATATTTATTTTGCTCCAAATAACGACTGTCACCAACTTCACAATCATCCCACATCTTCCGCAATCAATATTACATATCCAATAAAATTCTTCCTCCACAGGGGTATAATTTTTGTGGTGTTTTAGAATAATGTAACATTCGTACAATCCAAAGGATATTTTAGACTGATTAGATAAAAACGTTTGGTTCAGATGAAAAAAAAAACTTGTTGACATAAACGTATTTTACGAATTCTCATTATTAATATAATGATGTTTTCACGTGCAGAGAGCGAGCGAGAGGGAGGACATCATTCAACGTTAGGCTTCCGCACAATTTTCCATTACTGATTTTATTCACAACACATTAGTTGCCCACGAACTGGTCATCAGAACATGTAAATAGGAAACTAACTTCTTAACTTCACGGCCACGCCAGCACTTATATGATATTATTATTATTATTATTAATAATAATAATACTATAGTAGTAGAAGAAAGGGCACAGCACAGGGTCGAAAAACAGAGGTTGCTATCTGCAAACAGTTGGAGAAAGTTCACAAATTCGATATAGGGGAAATATCGCCCTCCCCACTTTCGAATAACGAAAAGATGGCTTCAGAACAGATTACAACGTACTCTAAACTACAAATGGTAAAATGCTAAGTGACCATTTCCTGATTTAGTTTTACTACTACTACTACAGCCACTACTACTATGACTACTACTTCTCCGGTAGGGAGAACAACAAAAATTACAAAAACTAACAACTGATACACGGCAACAAGAAAGTAATAAGATGACTTTATTGATAGCAGTAGTAGTAGTAGTAGTAGTAGTAGCAGTAGTAGTAGGTGTTGTTGTTGTTGTTGTTGTTGTTATCAACGTCGTTTGTATTTTTGGCGTTGTAGTCAACATCTTCTATTATTGGTGTTGCTTGGTGATGTTCAGTTTCACCTGTCTTGGAAGTCGTTTATTTTCGCATTTAAACACAACAGCAAAGCTAACGGCAACAACGGTAACACAACAGACATACTTAATAACAAGAAACGCCATCATCAACGACCATCTATAAAAGAATACATAAACATTTTCGGTCCGGAAAATTAAAAAAACAAACAAAAAAAAAACGAATGTATATGAAAAAAAAAAAAGAAAATTACAAAAGAAAAGATTAAAAAAAAAACACCATAAAAATTACGAGAAACCACAACGAGACCAAGAACAAATAACAAAAAAAAACAAAACATCAACGATGGAATTGGTCAATGCAAAGAATAATAATAAAAGATTTGGTAGTGGTTCCACCAATATTGAGAAGAACTGCTGCTGCACCATTACAACTCCCGCCCCCCCCCCCTCCACGACCACCACTAACAACAGCAACAACACTATAGCACCACCTGATCAAACAATGAGAGAAGCAGATTCAATGGACCATGTGTGTGTATGTGTGTGTGTGTGTGTGAGTGTGTGTGTTTCTATAAATACATATATATAATGCAAATATATAATGTAGTCTTACATTCACAAACATATACATTCACAACACATATATAAAGGCATATTTACACACATAGACACACATATATATACATATGCACATTTACACACACACACACACATGCATATATACATATTTACACACATATATATATGCAAGCAAATTTACAGACACACACACACACACACACACACATATATGCATATTTACAAACTCACAAACACGGAAATACAGGTATATGACAAGAGTCTAATATAAATATCAGAAAGTCACGTCTTATGATTAATGATACCAGCATCTCTAATGTGTTTGTATACACACACACACACACACACACACACACACACACACACACACACACACACACACACACACACACACACGCACACATAGTGTGTGTGTGTATATATATGTGTCTGTGTGGGCGCTGCGAAATTATATAGATAAATAGATAAAACCAGTCACCGAAGAGGCAGCCATATTTGTATGTTTCTGTTTTAGAATTTGTTTTTATTTTATTGTTTGTTTACTGCGTTCTCTTTTTTTTTGTTGTTGTTTGGTTTTTTTTTTTGTATATATTGCTTTAAATGTAAAGTCTTTTATTATGCATTATTTCGGTGAGAATGGCCTATATCGTTCATTATTTTGGGGCCTGTTGCTGTTTATTGTAGTGGTTCTTTGTAACGGGAGATGGCGGTGTGGGTAACGGTGGTGGTGGTGGTGGTGTTGTTGTTGTTGCTGTTGTTGTTGACGGTGGTGGCGGTGTTGTTGCTGCTGCTGATAGTAGCGGCGGCAGTGGTGGTGGTGGTGGTGGTTGTAGTATAGTCATTCTGGTAATGTTTGCCTTTCAGAGAAGAGGAAGACATATTGTTAAATAATAAAGCTAATAATAATATAATAACGTTTTCTTTATTTACTACTATACTACTACTACTAATAATAATAATAATAATCGTGATGATTGTAATAATAATAATAATAATGATGATATTGACAACAACAACAACAACAACAACAACAACAACAACAGTGTGAGTGGAATGTATTCTTCAAAAGATTTCGAGTTAAGTGGAGTCTTGTCATCGCGAGGTGTTGTTCGTCAGTGATTAATCTACACCTTTATTTGTGATTGTGATGTGGTTGTTTTGTGTTTTGGTTGGTTTTTATTTGTTTGTTTGTTTGTTTGTGTGTTTGTTGACTGTAATTTTTCAGATTCCGGTTGTTAGGGGATACAAAGGAATTACCATAGACAGATTGATGGGTGCACAGATATATAAATTTTAAAAAATAAATAGAGACGTAAGCTAAAACCACTTTACATGTACACATCGCAAAATCTCACATACGTATATATACTCCGATGCAGACTTATCCACAAAGGTAGACAGGCAGAAGTAAACATAAAAGGAAAATACAGACAAACCGATAGATTAGGCGTGTTTGACAGAATTCTTATGTAGGTATGTGGAGGTGCAATTGCCCAGTGGTTAGGGCAGCGGACTCTCAGTCACAGGATCACGGTTTCGATTCCCAGACTGGGCGTTGTGAGTGTTTATTGAGCGAAAACACCTAAAGCTCCACGAGGCTCCGGCAGGAACTTGTAGCGAACCCTGCTGTACTCTTTCACCACATCTTTGTCTCACTCTTTCTTCCTGTTTCTGTTGTGACTGTATTTCAAAGGGGCCAGCCTTGTCACACTCTGTGTCACGCTGAATCTCCCCGAGA
>NC_142952.1:35086380-35088880 GCF_046866305.1 Octopus bimaculoides | reverse complement strand
TCAAATTACTGAAACAAGGAAAAGAAGTAAAAGAACAAATCTCTATATATAAGTAGGGTGGCAGTGATCCATGCTTCTGCAGCTGCTAGCGCGGGTGTCCTGTTTAGAGGTTCGCGTCACAAAGATGCAGTTTTGTGTTTCAGATTCAGTCCGACTTTTGGGAAACTCGTCGTGTTTGCCTCTCTCTCTTTCTCTCTCTCTCTCTCTCTCTCTCTCTATTTATACACACACATATATATATATATATATATAGCAACACACACACATTTCTAATGTGTGAATATGTATATATAATCTATATGCCTGTGTGTGAGTGTGTGTGTGAGAGAGAAAAGAGAGAGAGAATTAAAAGTACACACATATATGGAGAGAGAGATATTTGAATTATTAGTACAGGAGTACTAATATCAACAACAAAAACTGCTGCCAGTGGATATTATGTAGAAATACATACATATATGTATACACACACACACATACACACACACACATATGTATATACATATATATACATGTATATATATACATACACATGATACATGCATGTATACCACATGTACACGCTTATACGCACACACACACACACACACATCTATGTACATGCATAGCTACAACTAAATAATATATGTATTTAAAACATCTATATTACCAACATCGATAAAAATAACCACAACAAAATGTGAATAAAAAACTCATTATAAAAATACAGTCCACTAAATAAATAAATAAAGAATCCAGTAAGCCAATTTCAATACATGTTTTTGTATGAATTTCTACATATGTTTTCTTTTTCTTGGTGTGTTTTTTTTTTTAGAAATATATTTTTATATATAGATTTTCCTTTTATTTTTATTTTCGTATTTTTGTCTCAAAATTACTTCCTATTTTTTATTACAATTTTTTTGTTAGAATATTTGGTGCTTTTTTTTAAGCTGGTCATATGGGTTTTCTATATATGTGTATGTACGTGTCTGTTTGTACTTAAGCATGTGTTTATAGACGGTGGGTGGATTTTTTGTGAATTAGTGTTTTTTAGTGCTTGTGTGTATGTCTTTGTGTGTGGTGTGGCGTGTATGTCTTTGTGGAGAGGAGGTTGAAAAATAGAAAGAAAAAAAAATGACAAATATAACTTTTTGTAAAGATACATGTAAGGAACGAGTTCTTCAGAAAACCGTATTAAACACACACAACATGGCTCCATAAAACATTAAAGAACGACAGTGGCATCAAGAAGAGGGAACGAAAAATATCATAAAATTTTAACAGCAACAACAACAACAATTGCAACTACAGCAACAATAACAACAACAACAACAACAACAGCACCAACAGCTACGTGACATTAATAACAACAACTACAAGAATAACAACAACAACGACTATAATGACGTCTGCGATGACAACGACATAAAAGACTACAACTTAAACTGTAACAGCAAAATAGCAATGCAACAGTAACGAAAACAACAACAATTGCAACTACAATAAAACAACAGCATCAAAAATGAAACGGATATTAAACTGAGGATGAAGTAGGGAAACTGAAACTACCAATATATATATGTATATATATATATATATATATGTACGTACATGCATGTATATATTTATATAAATACACACACACACACACGTAAATATATATATATATATATATATAATATATATATATATATATATATATATATATATGCGCACACATACGTGTTGTTGTGTGTTTAACTCAGTATGTGTTATTTCTTTTACGGATACAAATTCCATGAGACAATGGTTAAAAAGAAATGAATTTTCTATGAAACAAAATGGCGGACAAAAGATTCGGGAATTCAAAAAGACCGAAAATAAAAGAGAGAGACGGAGAGAGAGATGGGGGAAAGAGAGAGAGTATATAGAATCTGTATCAGAGAGTGAGATATGAAGAGAGACAGCCAGTGAGAGAGAGAGAGAGAGAGAGAGAGAGATAGAATGGCATAAAATCAGGCAGAGAGAGGGAGAGAGCGGGATAGAGAGAGAGAAAAAGCAGAACGAAGAGAAAGAAAACGGAAACGACTTTTGTTTAGCGTCTTCTGTTATATAGAAATAGCAAAAGAGAAAAAATAATGTGACGAGGTACTGAAGTGTCGTATGGGATGTGAGGGTTCGAATGAATTGCAAGTTGAAAGAAAAAAAGAAAGGAAAAAAAGCGTGTGAGGGGGGGGGATCATTGTGTGTGTTTATTCCTCTGTGTTTGTTGTTTTATAGTTTCAAATTTGTTTTCCATTTTGTGGTTTTTGTTGGTGAAATAAAGAATGAAATACGAGAAGAAAAGGATACGTATCTGTGTGAACACCTGTGTGTATGTTTATTTACACGTGTGTGTAATTGGCTGAGGCTGGTATGCATTTGTATGTATGTGTGCGAAGATGTGTAATTTATGTGTATGCGTTCGTGAGTAATCGTGTGCAAAGGTGTATGTGTTTGGATATGCGTGTGATGAAAATTAAAACTTTAGTAGAAAATT
>NC_142952.1:35066380-35078880 GCF_046866305.1 Octopus bimaculoides | reverse complement strand
AGCCAGAAGATACATCGCAAGTATGTCGGCTGACATTCAAACCGTTCTGCCAAGCCACTACCCTAGATTGCTAATCGTTTATTGACACCAAAATTACGAAAATGGTCTCGGTGAACAAGCGCTGAGACACGGGAGAGAAACCACTTTTATCTCTCTGCCAATTCACCACGTAAAAGCGTTAATTAAGATTTATTGAATGTAAGAACGAAGTGTTTTTATTTAGTTATAATTTATATTTTTCTCGTTTTCTGTATGAAATTTCCCTAACATTATTCGGACTCGCCGGTGTGTTCGATTCCTGATAACTTCAACCTTTTCTCACGAGATATGATTCGCCATTACTTTTGCCCCACTTTTGGACATTGGAAAAACATCAGATATCTTTTCGTATCGAATAGATACGACGCATTGGCCACTATATAAATACGTGCACAAACACACGTTCACCCAAAGATATTGGGCCTAGGAAAATGATAGGCCGCTGAAAGGACTCTAGCCGTTTTCTTATCCTGCTTAGCGGCCTGAAATATTTCTGAGGATGAAACTCGACTACTAACCTATGTATGTCTCACCCCTCACTCTACATATTCATATACACATACATACTAATATATTCATCTCTGCCTGGCCATATTATTTTTGCGAGGAAGAGTTTGACAGAAACTTCGAAGCAACTCTAAACCCTGTCTCTTAGAAGAAATATGATAGTCTATTAAACGCTTTTGAGTGAAACTTCGATTTGTGTGTTTGTTGCCAGTTATGGATAAAAACTACGCAAAAAAGCCCCGAATATTAATAAATGTATATATGTTTATAAATGTATATGTATATGCGAATGCATAACTATGCTTGTATGTACAGATATGTAAATAGATACACACACACGAATAAAATGAAAGACATTTGTAGACGATTCATAAAAAAAATCTAGTTTAACCTGGATGTAATGCGTGACTTGTGTCAAAGTCAAATATCAAAAGAAATTTAAATCTTATGCTATGCCGACAAAAACAAAAACACCAAAGCCAACATTATTATTATTATTATTATTATTATAGGCAAATGGCTTTCATTCATCCATATAACATTCTTTTTTGAAATATCTAAATCCAAAGTTGCTGATTTATTCATTATGAAGATTTACTACAGCCAAAATTTGGCAGCGGAATTTCAAAGACTTTTTAAATACATCGTCTTAAATTTGACATTTTTCTCTGTTTTTTTAATTATTTTTTCTTCTCTTTTTGTGTGTTTATTGCTTCTTTTCCTCAAGAGAAATTTGCTGCTTTTTTTTTTCTCTTATTTTCGTTTATGCTTTTCGAGTGGGTGTGAAGTGTTCTGTGGGGGATGGGATTATAATTGTGGTCCCCAGGATTTTAGGAATTGGTTTTTGTACATGGCATTTAATATTTTATTAATTTCAGAGTTTTTGATGGTCGACAGTAATACGTTGAAGTATGTTCTAATGTATGCTTGCAAGTCTTAATAAAGTGTGTGTGTGTGTGTGTGTGTATAAGTGAGGGTTTCTGTATGTATGCGTGTGTATGAGTGTATGTAAATGTGTGGGTAGTGAGAGTCTTTGTATACACGTGTGTGAGTTTTGTGTGTGTATGTATAATTGAATGTTTCTTTTCGTGTGTGTGTGTATGAGTGTGCCTTTGTATATGTTGTGTGTATGAGTGAATATCTCTGTGAATGCATAGTTTTCTGTGTCTATGTGTATGCGTGTGTATATTTGTATATGTGATGTATGAACGAGTGTTTGTGTATGTATATGTGGGAGAAAAGGAAGAGGTTTTCAATTAGATTAAATCATTGCAAAAACGAGCTTTAATCCCGTTATATATGCTTATATTTACCACAAATACGAAGGGGAAAAAAAACCTCTTCAATTCCCTCTTATTTTCGTTTTTGGTCCATTTATTAGAAAATTCACTCCTCGTCATATAACCAACAGTTAATTAATTTTCTAATATCCAATTATCTATCAATTGGTGATCAATCGAATTGGACTCGTCAATAACGGCAGCGATTGTGCTGCAATTCTTTGCTACATCTTGATGGAATTTCCAAACCAGGGAACGTAAAGTAATTCTAGTTTTGGTAGAAGGTCAGTAGTCTTGAGAAATAAAAAAAAACCAGCGAAGCAAGTCGATTACCTCGATCCTAGTACAGGAATGAGATTTTATTTAATCGATCCTGAAACGGTGAAAGGCAGAGATGACATCGGTGGTATTTGAACTCACAACGTTAATTACCGGAAGAAAAACCTACCAAGCACTATGATCGGCGCAATTTTAGAACCGAAAAGTAAAAAGGCAGAAATATATTCGTCACTAAATAGACTAAGGGCATTAGTCACAATCACAAGTACCAGTTGTGTACTGCGGTCGATCTAATCGACTGCCTCCACTCACCAAAAATTTCGGGCCTTGTGCTTAAAGTAGAAAAGAATATTTTTATAAAGTAAGGCGGCGAACTGGCAGAATCGTTAGCACACCGGGCGAAATGCTTAGCGGTATTCCGTCTGTCGCTACGTTCTGAGTTCAAATTCCGCCGAGGTCGACGTTGCCTTCCATCCTTTCGGGGTCGATAAATTAAGTACCAGTTGCGTACTGAGGTCGATCTAATCGACTCATCAAAATTTTCGGGCCTTGTGCCTAGTGTAGAAAAGATTAGTCTCCATCACTATTGCTATATATATTGCAGTTTCATCATATATCATAATTATTTTCATGCCGTAATAGAGTTCCAAAGTCATGAATTCTTCAGAATCATGAAATCCTAAATTGGAATCCTGTTTTTATCAATCTGGACTATTTTCATAACTGTACCCTTCAAACCGTAATTTGAGCGTTATTTAAACATTAAGGGCCCATTTTTTCTGTGGTGTACTCAACTACTTGAATAAACAGCATGTTTGGGTGAACAATTGAATGGTTATCGCAAAAACTAATGGCGATCAACTAACAGCGCAGAATATCAATAAATATATACGTGTACTTCGTCATGTTGATAATTTCGTCGTAAAATTAGGTCCCAGGTGGGCATTTTCAGCTGCTCATGAAGGAACATGAACTAGTCGTTTCATAAATATATGTACGTGCGTATATATATATATATATATATATATATATGAGAGAGGGCTTTACTTAAATATAACCTCGTCCAGTATCACACACAAGCGCACACATACACACACATACGCACATATATACATGTTCTGTCAAACTTGTATTCTCATTTAACACGCACGAGCGAGTTCTCACTCTCTGGAGAACTTCGGTGGCGAAAATCAATGTTTGTGTCACTAAATATCTCAGCCGTAACTGACAATGAGAATCTGCCAGTGAAATTGCCTGTTTTAGGGTTTCAATCGTCTCTCATCTCTTGGACAGGAAGTGTCCTGTCACACAGTGCCTTCGCACGTACACTAACGTGACTCACTCTCTGACCACGTTTGTGGTATTTTAATGTTCAGTGCTGTTGCCGTCATTCTTCGTTTTGTAACTTTGATGTCCTATACGTTGCAGCATCTCTACAAACACACATACTAACGCAGGGACACACACAGGTTCACACACACACAGATACATTTATGTAGCTGGTAACACCCTTTCATCATTTTAAGCTTCCGGAAATAAGCTTCAAACAGGGACAGTCTACACACGTCACAACAAAAGACACGGAATGCACCCATGTGTCATGTGAACAACCAAATTTTCTTTAGCAACACATCGTAGTTCGAACCCCATAGTAAGCATCTCGGTCAGCGGTTCGCATCGTGAGTCGTGTCCCGACAGAGTTCATTAAAATAATTAAATAATTACTTAACTACGCATAATTATCCTGTTACATGTGTATCTTTCGACTGAGCGCTAACACTAGGAAATTGAGTCTCTTAGGTCATAAAACCTCATTATTGGATAGATAAACTTTGAAAAAGAGGGTGTATGTATGTATATATATATATATATATATATATATATATACACATGCACACGACTGGCTTTTCAGTTTCCATCTACCAAATCCACTGACAAGTCTTCGGTAGGTCTGAGGCTATTGAAAAAAAAACTTGCCAAAAGTACGATATGGTGGGTCTGAACCTGGAACCACATGGCTGAAAAGCAAGCCCCTTACCGCACAGCCAAGGGGCTCTTCGAATGAAGACTTTGATCAAAATTCTGGGTTGTAGCCTAACTTTCCAGACATAAGAGCCAAGTCTCACTCAGCGAGCTCTTACGTCCAATCCTATGAAGATTATTGTTAATATTTCTCAACGCTTCAAATCCTGCGGTCTTCTTTTTAAGGAGATGACGGCCAAATTGGATAAGTTCTAAGGATTCTTTATATTTCAACGACATTATTTCATGAAAGCAATTATGAAATCTTGATGGTTATTGCGGAAATATTGTTATTGGATGTGTGTGTGTATGCGGCGTGTGCGAGTGTGTTTAAGAAAATTTCAAATTGTACATCAAATCTAGACGGTAATTCTTAACCCTATAACTTCTATTCATAAAAATTCCTGACGTTTTAAACACTAAAGGCTTATTGGTAGAAAATGACAACAATGAAAGCCTAAGTGAGCTGTGAGGCTTCTCGGCGATGGATGATTATTGCGTGCAAGTGATTACGACATCTGGCGGTTGGTGTAGACATAGCGAAATTTTGAATACAAAACACACACTCACACACAGACGCACACGCACACACACACACACACACACGTATATATATATGTATGTATACACACAAACACATTCGTATATACTGTATATGAAAGAGGTTAGTTAATAACTCGAAGCCAGTTGCAATTAAATGACACATGACGAGGTTAGTCGTGGATAATGATATTACAAATTATATTTAAAGTTATAATTCTATATGTTAGAGTAAATTAAAATATAAATGATTCGCTACAAATGTTCACATGTTTCACTATACATGCTCCTCAGACTTGATTCAGTTGATGAAGTTTATAGTTAAAAAGTATATAAGTTGACCTCTTGCTAAATTTGAACTCAAAGCACAGAGAGGAGGAAGAAACACAACAAAGAATTTTGTACAACTTTCTAACAATTCTGCCTAATTCATGGAATCTGTTTGTTAAATTCAAAAGAGTAGTGACAGATGAGAGAAATGTAGGAAGTTCTGAATGCTTGGAAAGGAGTGACTTCAACTAAAGACGCTCGAGGGGCCAGACAGGTGGTACGTGTTTAAAGGGGTAAGGGTTTTGACCAACAATCCTCTATCTACGCACACACAAACACACGTAACCACACTCACGCACACACACACATGAGTATGCGAGCACCAACTTCCACAGAGTCACACAATCAGAAATACACGCGCTATGTACATTAGCACACATTTACATACCTTACACACGCATGTGCGCGAGCATACACATGCCCCTGCCCCTAGGGAGAATCATTCAAGAGCTTCCGTACCCTTTCTGTACCACGTGACATAATAATGGATTTAACGTTGCTATAGCAATAATACTGTGCACACACACACACACACACGAGCACACACACACACATACACACACACACAGAATCAATAACTGCATACTCAGACACACGTACATGCACAGTTTCATGAATGCTCAGACACACAGACACACACTCTACATCAATGGAGGCTTAGCTAGACAAAACGACAGGGATGGTTGTAGCAGGAACAACATTGATCCTAGGCTGGTTCAAACAGGACTGAACTGGATTTAAAGAACCACAACAGCTATGGTGCAAACAAAAAAAGACCTTGCTCAAGGTGTCACGATGGAGGATTGAAACCGAGAGCTCTAGATTGGAAAAAACGAACTCCTTTGCTCATCTGCCATGTTTGATTTCTCTACCATACACGTACACCGATACAATTACAAACACATGTATATGTATGCATGTTCACACACACGTATACATGCGCGGTAAAAGGATATACATACCTTCATGCGGAGAACGGTTCAACATCTCTAGAATCTTTGCACGAGAAGACATACACACACTCGCACATATATACAAACGCACACACACTAAAGACTCGTACACATACACACACACTCGTTCGTTATCATCACCTCTTATCTGCACTGGATGACATGAGGAGGGGCTCAGTGACGTAACAGCCAACCTCAGACAAGATATGATGTAATTAAAATATATCCCGTTGGCAGCTATGACACGTTATGACATGAATGGTACAGAAGATAGACATTCGACGTACTTGTCCCTGTATATGTATGTATATATATATATATATATATATATATATATATATATACATACATCAATGTGCGCGTGTGTATGAATACATGTACGTGCTTACGTTTATACATAGATAAAAAGTGAGCTTTACATGAATATACACGTGTAATTACACACTCACACAACATATATATGTTGTATATGATTATATATATATGTGTGTGTGTGTGTGTGTGTGTATATGTATATATATGTGTATATGTGTGTATATATACATACATGTGTGTGTATATATTTATATATATTTATATATATGTGCGTGTTTCTACTGAATTTACAAATCCTTATTAGGGCTATTATTATTATTATTATTATTATTATTGTTGCTGTTGTTGTTATTAAGGCTGCGAGCTGACAGTATCGTTAGCACGCCGGGCGAAATGCTTAGCAATATTTCGTTCGTCCTTACTTTCTGAATTCAAATTCCGTAAAGACGGACGAAATGCCGCCAAGCATTTTGTCCGGCGTGCTAACGACTCTGCTCGCTCGCAGCCCTAAACAGCAGCAAAATGTTGGTCTGGAATTCTGATATAAGGCCTATAATTTCAGAATTAGAGGCTAAGTCGATTACATCGACCCAGTCTTCATCTGGTACTTATTTCATCGACCCCGAAAGGACGTAAGGGAAAGTTTACTTCATCGGAATTTGAACTCACAATGTAAAGACGGACGAAATGCCACTAAGCATTTTGTTCGGCATGCTGACGGTTCTGCCCGCTCCTCGCCCTAAGTAGCGGTAAAATTATAAAACACATATGTCCCAGTTTGAATTCGAACTCCTACATCTACACGCGTGCGTCTTGCACAGATTTTTCTAGAATTGCTCACGCATGCGCATAAACAGCAGGCACGGACCTGTACATGTGAAGCGAATTTCGTTTTATTCCGTTCATGTACCGCGGCAGAAATAACGAGCTGTCTTAGAATTGAACTTTCACTAATTTATACTCCGGTGGCAGTTATTAATACCCTTGATGTTGTTGTTCTTATTGTTGTACTTGTATATGTTTTTAATGATGGCGGCGCTGCTGAGGATGAAGAACGTTTTTTTTTTCTTTGCTTTCCTGGAATGGTCATCATTGCTGCTGCTGCTGCAGCTGCAGCTGGTCTTGTTACTGTCGTTCATTCTTATGGTGGTTGTTGTGGTTGTGATTGTTGTTATTGCTCCTGTTGTTGTTGTTGTTGTTGTTGATGCTGCTGTTACTGCTGCTGTTGCTTTCGTTTTGGTTTCTCTTTATGCGCCGCCATTAATCAATCTTCACCCCCGGCACATCATTTCTTGCGAAAGATATTTCTTCTCGCTCTTCTTCTTCTTCTTCTTCTTCTTCTTCTTCTTCTTCTTCTTCTTCTTCTTCTTCTTCTTCTTCTTCTTCTTCTTCTTCTTCCTCCACCTTCTTCCTTTCTCCCCGCATCCCTTGTCTCGCATCTCACAATTCAAACCAAATATTCAACGTTCCAACACCTCACAACATCACAAACACTGATTTATTCTCTCCTTCGTCGCTGCTCTCCATTCGCTCCTTTATCGCCCACCCTCCTTACTCACCCCTTACTCTCCCTTCAAACCTCCGACGATCTACAATAAGTAATGGCTCCGATGAAATCGTCTATAAACTAGAATGTCTTAGTTACTCTAGCATGGCCAGTGATTCTATGACTAAAGCTGGCAAAACTTTGAAGGAAAATATATTGCATCTATATATGTACTTCTGTACATCATGTGTATGTGTATTCCATATATATATATATATATATGTGTGTGTGTGTGTATGTGTGTGTGTGTGTGTATTATATATGCACACACATATGTGTATACTCACATGTATACACACGTGCGTAGGTACATACATATTTGTATTTATATGTACATATATATGTATGTGTATTTATTTACATAATAAACGCATGCATACATATAGATATAGATGCATGTATACGCTTAATGCTTTTGTGACCCCGTAATTGCAATGAAGCGGTGGTGTAAAGTACTCAAGGTTTCAGGTAGAGTGGATAACATTTACAGAAAATGTGAGTCTGCTACACAGTATCCTTTCTCAGTGATCCACCTTACCGTTCATCAAGCGGCTGGAAATCTATACTCAATACTACTACTACTACTACTACATCAGCGGACGAACACCATGAATCAATTTTCTCTAGAATTCCCTTTCCTGCATTGCTGTTGGTTATTCTTCAACTATCCAATGTCTTCAACTAGGTGGTCGATAGGTATCCTGGAAAGTCGACCCCCAGGACACTTTCCGTGTGTTCGTTCCCATTTCGGCATTTCACTCACAACTTCATCTTTACTACGAAAGCAGTGTCGAAATTTCTCTTTTCTTTCTATTCATTGGAAGATTACTATAAAGAACCCGATTTGTTGAATGGGACTTTGACGTTAAGTGCTGCTCTCAGAAATCTCGTGTACGTTCCATCAAGTCTTTGCATCCTGTGCTTTTGATAGGATGCATCTAGTGACGCCATCTAGTGATACCATCTTGTGATACCATATTGTTTGCTCAGAAGAAGTTAATCTTGACTTAAGTTGTTTCTTTAGATTTGATTTCGAAATGATGTTCATCTTTGAAAGAGCTGGCCATATTTTAACAATGCTAGTTTTAATGCACTTCTTACTTGTATGAACCCACGAGCGAGATAGAGGAGGTCATCAAATTTGTCCAAGTTGTATCTGTTCATTGTTATTAGAAGGCCTGGTTGTAAGGTGCGTAGTATAATATTCTTGAGCGACACAGTGGCCGAATTGTTTTGTTTGTTTTTGTGTCGGGTGAGAGTAGGAGGAACTGAGAGGAAACTCTAGGAGTAGGAGGGAGGAAAATCAGACGTGAGAAAGACGGGAGTAAAAAAGAAAAAAACGAAGGAAGGGCAAAAAAAGAACGGAGCAAAAATAGGAAGGTGGTTGCTTTTGAGGAACGACATATCAGCTGTAATGAAGAGAAAAGAAAGAGAAATAGCAAAGGAAGATAAATGAGTAGAAAGGGAAAAGCAGAGAAGTGAGAGGGAAGTAGAGAACTGAAGAAAATGCAGTTAAGGGCTGTTGGTGGGGACGGGGATAAGAAAGATGAAAAAATTGTGGTCAAAAAATTGAGGGAAAAAAAACTTGAAATAATAAAAATGGGAAATAATAATTAAAATCAATGAGGTAAATACAAAAGAAAAATATCTATAAACAAAAATGAAAAACTCATATTGTGTGTGTGTGTGTGTGTGTGTAGCGTTACACACTCCCTCGCATACACACACACACACACACACATAGCTCCATACACGCACACGTACTTGTTTACTCACACATACATATACACGCCGCCCGCACGCTCACAATCTTCAGGCTCACACACCTGCTTGCACACATATACACACGCACACATTATCTTCGCATACATATACATCCTAGCGTACACACACTTTAACCAGGCTACACTTATCCTCCTTTCCAACGACCACTTCTTTATTTCCACTCAATTCCACATGTGCAACCGTTAACCCAGGCACGTTTTATTTTTCTCTCATTTTTTTTCTCCTTGTCTTCATCTGTCTTTTCCCCTCATTCCTTTCTGTAGAAGAGCATAAGTTCGAAACGGCAAAGTCTCTTCCATTTCTGCTGAACGTTAACCTAATTCGCCTTGTTTGTTGTTTCTTCACCTGTCTGTCTTTTGGTTTTTGTGCAATTTTGAACCATAGATGTGTGTATATAGGCTCTTTCAATGAGCTATTGAGAATGAATGGTAAGGCCATTTGAAATAATTGAATGCGAAGAGTATTAACGTGAACAAGTCAAACGAATCTAAATGACTTTGAGTGGAACACAGACACATGTGTGTGTACAAGCATGTGTGTGTGTATACATTATATATGGTTTGTGCGAATGTGTATTATATATTTATGTACTTAATTTAAAATGTGTATTTTCTATTCATAGAAAAGGGGAACATGAAACGAACAAAAGTTTCACTATAAACGTCAAGTTTGAAAAATTTAATAGTTTATCGACAGTAACTTCGAATTTCGCCGGTCGTTCACCTCATCAAATTATCTGACGGGTTGACTGACCGATGAAACGCCGAAGTTAGTGTTACTAATATATTTATATCTATTTATATACACACACATAAATAAATGCGCATGTGTGTGTCTGCGTGCACATAACGTCATCCAGCAAGGAACATGTTCAACTGGTTAAGGTCAATCTTGTTAAAAGCAAATCTGTGGTATTGAGCAGAATATTCGCTGTAGCCCATCTTTTAAACCAAGACAATGTACATGATAATACTTCAAATCAGTTAAGATTAGAAGCTATGAGAGCTACTGCCTGGTACTACGTCAGGGCATTTATTATTATTATTATTACTATTATTATTATGCGCACAGTCATATATATGTGTGTACGGATGTGAATTGAATCGATGGCACTCAAAGAACTACGAGAGAAAGACTCAAAACCAGAGCAAATTCTGTCAGCGCCATTAATTTAATAAAGCTCTACATACTCTAATCTATGTATTGAGTAGTTTGCCTTGAATTGCTACAACGACACGCACAGAGATGCACCCACCCACACATTTGTGGATCGTTATTCATAAGCATAAGGCAGTTGTAGTTACACACCAGCACAGAAAACCCCTCTCTTTCTCCCTGTAGATAAAGTCATCAACAAGCCTCATGTTTTCTGCCATCTTACCCCCCCCCCCGACCCCGTTTATTGTTCGACCACTCCTTTCGTGATATTCCTATTTCTCATTTAATGGGGGTTTGTCTGTGCATGACCATATTCGCTAGAGGTCCGTTGTTATGGTGTCAGGTTACATAACCAACGATCTCCCCCGCACTCACACACACCATACCCGTATATATATATACACACACACACATGTATGTATGTATATCGGTGTATGTATGTACACCGATATATATACATATATACATATGTTTGTGTACGTATGCATATATAGATATACATATACGTGTCTATGTATATAATTATATATATAGACATACAATGTTTGTATACGTATATTATATATATATATATATATATATATATATATATATATATATATACATATATATATATATATATATATATATATATATATATATATAGAGAGAGAGAGAGAGAGAGAGAGAGAGAGAGAGAGAGAGAGAGAAATGTATATATTTATATTCATGCATGTACACATATATATGTATATATAAAAACATTTATATATATATATGTATATATATATATATGTATATATACATATATGTATGTATATATATATATATATATATATATATATATAGTTGTATGTGTTCCCACCCATTAATATCGTATGCTCTTCCATTATATTCGCACACACTGCGAAGGCCTACTTCCGTCACGACCGCCATGTTCAATCATTGGACGAAACCCTCTCCGATATATCAATCAACTGTTTATTCCCCTTTTCTTTTGCACCCGCCATGTTTATGCGCCGCCATACACGACATAAAGCAGCACTACGAGGCAACATGTTTATTTGCTTGTGTGCACGTGACCGGAACCTCTATAACCATTTACATGTCTATCTGCGCGTGCCTTCTCGCTCGTGTGCGTGTGTGTGTTTGGTGTTTGGAAGTGTGGCTGCTTTTATTGTTGAACCCCAGGACAACGTTGACAGAGATATAGATATAATCAAAGATATACATATGTATATATATTCATATTCAAAAGCCTTTCCCGCCGTGATCATCACGACTTTCTTTCATTAATACTCATTCTATTACTTTTATAACGCTGCGGGCTTTTAATTGAAGATGTGGCTGCTATATTTAGCAGGTTTTACGACCACATAGAAGTTCCTCATTCGTTTGTTTGTATGTCAGAATATGATGTTGTTGTGATTTAACCATAGGCTGGAACGACATATCAAGGAAGCGTTCCAGCAAGGGCCATCCTGTCTTTTTTTTACAAATATGTGGAAGTACATTTTATTTTTTCCCCATGTGCCCCTCCCTTTCCCAAGAAGATCAAAGCATGATTTCAGAAAGATTTAGTTGCTATGTCTAGTAGATAGGTTGGCCATGTAGAGATTCTCTTGTGGGTCACAATGTGTATGTGTGTCCCCATACAAGACACATTGTATGAGAGTGTGTGTATGTGAGTTTCTGTGTGTATATGGTCAGTGGTATGTATCAGTATATGTATGCATGTGAGAGAGAGAGAGAGAGAGAGAGAGAGAG
>NC_142952.1:35056380-35063880 GCF_046866305.1 Octopus bimaculoides | reverse complement strand
TGTGTGTCTGTGTATATGTTTATATACTGACTGATAGGCATATACTAGTGTTTTAAGTGGATTATCTATGGTTGGCAGATGCCTTCAAGCGCCTTCAGTCTCCGCATTCATATATATACATATAACCATAACACAATTTACAAAAAAATTATATATATATATATATATATATATATATATATATATATATATATATATATATATATATATATATATATATATATATACACAAACACGCCACACATACACACACACATATATATGCATTAACATATAAACGTACGCATAAAAATATAAATGTATGTATATATATAGATATATCGCGTAGAGTAAATATACACACACATCTGGTAGGTGTGATTGGAGTATAGCAGCCATGTTTGTTCAGAATGATGTACGTGTCGTGGAATTGACAACGAGTTTTATCACCCTTGTTTTGACATATAGTAACTATACAACAGGTGATTACTCTATCGCATGCACATCATTTTATCGCCCCCTCTCTCTCTTTCTCCCCTCCTCTCTCTCTCTTTCTCCCCTCCTCTCTCTCTCTCTCTCTAGCTCCTTCTATGCATGTGTGTAATGCTTTTTTTTGTTTTTCATTTCTCTAATTGTGTCTGTATAATTATTTACACTTTCTCTCTTCTGTTTTTCTTGTTTTGTTAGTTTTGTATTTCTTTTATTGGAATCTACTTTCTTGTGTCCCCCTCCACTCCGCTCTCTTTCTCTCTCCCTTTTCACCTGATGTTTATGAATGTGTATGTGGGTGAGAGTGGGTGTGTTTTATTTTCGTCGCTAACTTCACTTTTTAGTCATCATTTGTCCTCTATCACAAAGAGACTTTCTCTCCCTATATATATATATATATATATATATATATAAATAGGGGAGCGTGCTTGTGTGTGTGAGTGGATCATTTAAATAATTTACATATCCACGTGTCGTAGGTTCAAATCTCTGGCTTTGATTTTGGTTTTGTTTCTATGTCAATGGACAGAACATGTTATTGTACACTTCTTCGTTTCGGTATTTTCAAGGTTGGGCCAATGTAACTTAGAAATCCATTTTATTCCTAATCCATAACTGATCACCGCTAATCCGTTCAATCCCCCGAAGATGTCTGCGAGGAATATATACCATTTTTATAAAGCAATTTTAGAATCGTGCTGACAATCTCGGCCCATAGCCCCACTTATCACCGTGGCAATCAGCCTGAGGGTTAAGGTCAGTATATTTCCTATCATGTCATAATCTGCCGAAAACTTTACGCCGATGTCAGCAGTGAATGGTTAGATCAGTGTTTTCTAGTCAATTCATTTAGTTGTCAAGAATAGGAATCCAGAACAGATTCGTTGAGCGCCAGCATTTGATTACGATTCTATTTCCCCGAGCTCGGAATGATGAAAGGTAAATTTCACCTTTAAGATGCAAAGTTTGAATTCAGAATCTAAAGAGTCGGAGCAAATATCGCGGAGTATTTCTTTATCCAATACGCTTAAAATTTCGCCCATTTCGTCACCCAACGTAATAGTAATAATAATAATTTATAATAACTAGCGGGACCATGAATACTTCACGAATTAATGGTAAGCCTTTTGGGTTATTTCTGAAAACTTTGTCCAAAAAACAAGATTGGACTGATACAGTCTTCCGCGTCAGTTTCAAATTCTCTTCATCTGCCTGTAATCAATAAAATGCAATATCAAACTGGGAATGGACAGTGCATGACCTCAGTCCACCACAAACTCCATCTGGCCGTTAGGAATAAATACTTGATTGTCCTAGAAATGATCACCTTCTCTTCACACTCCACCAATTACAACACCTGTCTGTTAGGAATAGGTACACCAGCAGTCTGGGTTAGTCGCAGACATTAGTCGGTTCAGTCCTACTCATTCATCAATCAAGAATAAGAACAAGATCAATAAGATTAACCCCCACCCCCAGAGTACAGTCTACCAAATCAATTCACTTAATTTTAGAATCAACTCTTTGAACGAGTCTTTACACTTTGTATACAGTCTAACAATCAATTGGCTTAATTGTCAATAATCAGTGCCTAATCAATCAAAGTTGAACATCAAACCACAATAACCCAATCATTGATCACCCTGCCACATCCATCCCTCCCCCACTCTCTCTCTCTCTCTCTCTTTCTCTCCATATATGTGTGTGTGTATGTGTGCGTGTGCACTCTTGTCTCGCTAATTTTCACATTCGCAACTTACAGACTAATAACGAAACTTTTTCTGAGTACGATTTGATGAATCAAATAACATAATGCCTTGCTGCAGCATGGCTGCCGTCCAATGATTGAAACAAGCAACAGGACAAAACAATTTCATTCTTATATAAGGCAGACAGGTGTGAATTGAGGGAGAGGTGTCTACTATTTCTAGCACTTCCTTCAACTACCTTATAGGCTTTCCTATTGATCGTATTGCTACATCTGCTGCTGCTGCTATGCTTGTTTTGTGACGTCATCATTATGGAAAGTTTTCAGCAAGTTCTTCCGTTGGAATTTTCTCGAAAGATAACAGGTGTCGAGTAAAATGGTGAGGATGCTACCCCCACCCCCACCGCACCCCACTTCCCAACCCTTACATTAAAACCATGGCCGCACCTCCACCACCCTCCACAATTGCATTCAATCCTCTTACTTCCCCTCCCTGCATATATACTTATATAAGACATCAACCCTCGTCACTTTCCCAACACCTTCAACTCATACAAGCATTCGTGTCTATATGTGTGTGTATGTGTATATATATTTACAAATATGTATCTGTGTGTATGTATGTATGTGCGTCGCGTACTCACCTCTATATGATGGATTAAATATACGTGCATAGCTATATATATATATACACACATACATACATATACATATAGATATAAATACATATATATATATATATATATATATATATGCACACACACACACACACACACACACACATATATGTATGTATGTATGTATATATATGGAGAGGGCGGCACGTGTGTGTGTGTGTGTGTGTGTGTGTGTGTGTGTGTGAGAGAGAGACTATGTATATGTTTATACTGATAGAAATATGTTCACAGGTGTGTTAATTGACATAAGTTTGTATAGGAATGTATTCACAGAGACCATATAACACAGACACAGACACGCATATATATATATATATATATATATATATATATATATATATACACGCACATGCATAGACACTGAGAGGATGAGGGAGGGGTGCGTTTTGATTAACTGTGTGCGTTTGAAGGAGATCAGTGCCAGGCAAGAGAAACCTTATAATTGCTTATCTCTTGCAATGTGTTTCCTTATCCGCCATTACAACACACCAAGAGATTAGGATAATCTTTATCTGCCAGTTTGTGCTTCTCGAAATTTTTCGTGAGGGGGAAAAAAAGAAAAAGAAAAAGAATAAGCAAAGCCCTCTCCCCCTCCCGCCTCGCTCTCTTTCGCTTCTTCATCACTTTTATTGAAACTAACAGCGTTATCATAGAATCTAATACCACTCATACTACAATGTTCTCACGTAATGTTTACGCTACTACTACTACTACTACTACTACTACTACTACCACAACAGCGATATTAACTTTGCCAACACTGTTATTATCATCATCGGTTTCTCTATAAATATGACCACCACTACTAATACTACGACCGCCACAGTGACAACTGCATATACGACCACCATCATTAATACAGCCAGCATCCCCCCCCCCACATACACCACCAGCAACGTCATTCCCAAATAAATGACCACCACCACCACCACCACCACCACCGACACTATCACCGCAACAACATCAACTAAAGGAACCACCAACACCATCATGACAACCATCACCACCACCACAACGACGATCGCAAGAACCACCATCAGCAGCCACCACCACTGCTGCAACCACCACCACTGAAACCACCACAACCACAACCACCTCTGCAACCACCACCACTGCAATCACTACCACTGCAATCGCCATCACTGCTACCACCACTGACACTCACCACCACCGCAGCCACCACCACTGCACCACCACCGCCGCCGCATTTCCAACAACACTCTCAACGTGACCACCACCAACGAGATCACCAGCATCATCGTTTTATTAGCTACTACCTCCATAGCTACCACTTTTAAAACTACCAAGACTACTACCACCATCACCACAACTACAACCACCGATGCCACCAACCCCACAATCACGATCATCACTGACACGACCCCGGCTCCGAAGCCAACACAATGATTACTACTACTACTACTAACTACCACCACCACCACCACCACCACCACCACCACCACCACCACCGATGTTACCGTTACTACAGACGCTGGTGAGTGACTTCTGGGTGGGCAGACGTTTTACTAGAAATAGCAGTCATATCACCCTCAGATCAAACTCTGTCATCTCCAAAATGGTTGTGACTTGACAAACAGTACAAACCCTTCATAGACACAATATCTTCAATCAACAACCTCACGACATTGCATACTGTGCGACGTCTATTATAATAATAATAATGATAATGATAATAGTTTCAAAGGGCAGCAATTTTGGGGGAGGAGGGGGTGAGTCTATTACATCGACCCCAGTGTTTCACTGGTACTTAATATATCGAACCCCGAAAAGATGAAAGGGGCAAAGTAGACTTAGACAGAATTTGAACTCAGAACGTCTATAGACGGGCGAAATGCCGCTAAGCGTTTTGCCCGAGGCGCTACCGATTCTGCCAGTTCAATGATGTTCAGATACATAAAACCGCTCTTTAAAAAGATGAGATGGTCATATGTGGATTACCTTTTGAGCACAGGTCTTTTGGATCAGGCCTCACCTCAGATAAACACCATCAACAACAATCACTAAAACTGTAACTACAACAACAACAAACTCTACTGCTACTGCTACAACCACTACTACTACTACTACTTCTACTACTACTACAGCAGCCCTTATTGTCACTGCTACAACTACTCCCAGTGCTACCACCACTACTACCACCAATATTGTCAGTGCTACAATCACAACCACTGGCACTGGTACCTCAACCACTTCCACCATTATTACTGCAAGGATTGTCATTAGACCTTCACCACCGCCGCTACCCCTACCATCATCATCATCATCATCACCAACAGCAAGAGCCTCATCGCTGCCACCATCGACACGTCTTTTATAAGACAGTATTTCTCTTTGTGTGTGTGTGGTGGGGTATGTGTATATGTCTACGAATGTCAACAAAGTGGTAGCGTGTGTGTTTGTGTGTCTGAAATAAACGTGTTAGTGCGTGTGCATATAGGCTGTACGTGTGTGTGTGTGTGTGTGTGTGTGTGTGTGTGTGTGGTGCGTTTTAATTGTTTTATATTAAGCTGATAGGTGAGTATCATTAATGAAAATATACGTTAGAATGCCCTTCCTGCCATCACAAACAGTTACAAAGCTCGTAGCACACACACTCACACGCACGCACACACACACACACACACACACTGGCACACATACATACACATTTATATAAACACCTAAATACATAATGTGTGTGTGTGTATGTACAAATACGAAAACGCGTATATAACGTATATGTCTGTGTGTGTGTGTGTGTGTGTGTGTGTGTGTGTGTACAAAGAGACAGAGAGGAGAGTGTGTGTGTGTGTACGTGTGTTATTATCCTTATGTGTTAGCATCGTAATGTCAATGTGTGTGTGTGTTCAGTTATTCCACTCAAGCAAATAATCTCACTTGTAAGTCTTCAACAAACGATGACAATTCGCGTTGATGTGTTGCGACTTTTATAATGTTATCGCACAACTAAATGTATGGAGGGACAGAGAGAGCGAGAGGGAGTAGCAGTGAATGCGAGTGGAAGAGACAAAGAGAGAGGAGGGGGCAATAATGATAGGAAGAGGAAAAGAAGGAGAATAAGTGTCAAGGAACGAGAGTAAGTGTGAGGGTGTGTTGGTGTAGGAGAGGTAACGTCGGGAAAATGGTAAATTTCAAGAGAGCTCTTATTATCAAACCGCAGCAGAGCACCTTACAGCCAAAGACACCAAACACACTCAAACACACATATATGCACATATATATACATGTATATGAGAGTGTGTTTGTGCGTACATATACATAATTCATAGATAGACAAACGTGCACATGAACACATACGTATTAAAATATATATATATATATATATATATATATATATATATATATATAATTATTTATGCACATATAACATTGTGTATATATTTGGGAATAAACACGTACATATCGATACACACACATATATATACAATAATTTTGTTTTGATTATATAAGATCACCTTCGGTTCATAGACAAATCGACACACAACACATGCCTCTTATATATATAAATGTTATTTAATTGTACTGCTATTTAAATACATTATGAAGCGAACCCTTTCAATATTTACATCTTCTCATAATTAAGAATCTCTTGTCATACTTATAGTATGCTGACCGTTGACTGAACACTATTCAATTTTTTTTCTCCGTGTTTTTCTCCTTGTCTCCGCATATTTTTTTAAGTTGAAGAGCGTAGCTCGAAACGTCAAAGATTTTCCGTATTCCCGAGCGTCATACTAACACATCCTGTTGTTGTTTTTTCGTACATTCTCCCATATATATACCTATATATCTACACACACACACATACATACATGCATACACACACACACACACACACACACACACACACACACATATATATATTATTTAATAAACAGAATATACGTCTGCTGTGCTGAGAGCATGCGAGATAGTATTTTCCAACACGTCTGGTGTCCTAGCACAATCATCAGGCACTGCCCACGTGGTTGTGTCTGACGATTGCGCGAGAACACCAGACGTGTGAGAAAATATTATCTGGCATATTCTCCGCACACGAAACTAATAGCAGTACATAAAAACATATATTGTGTTTATTAAATAACATTTATTCCTCCCCAGATGGAATACTTTTTTTGTTGATATTACCATCACGAAACTACACTACACAAACACACACACACACGCACACACACATATATGTATGTGTGTGTGTACACACACATGAACAAGCTTACTCATCCACAGTGTAATACTATTATACACCGTGAGCTGAAGACCTTTCGCCTTGATGCAAATTAATTTATATGCATTTACTTATTATTTCACCTTCTTATTTCCACATACATACATATATGTGTTGTGTGTGTATGACTGTATAAACACGTATCTCAGACTTTAGGAAGTACATCACTATACAAACACTCGCAGAATCACACACAGTTTATATATATATATATATACATATATATATATATATATATATATATATATATATATATATATATATAACACAAACATACACGCTCAGAGACAGTAAATGTAAAGAGATATGGAGGACATTGTACTAAAGAACAAAAAAAATCGAAACCTGTAGAGCTGTACGTACACATATACGATACACAATGTGCGCGTGCGCGAGTTTGT